>NW_011399458.1:0-584 GCF_000754665.1 Bison bison bison | reverse complement strand
GGGGCGCTTCCTTTCCCTCGGAAAGAGCTCTCCCTGCGGGAGGCTTTGGCAGTGTGCACACCCCCAGCCCCTAAGCCCTCTGCAAGGACGCCTGGCTCCTAGGTCCGAAGGGAAGGCGAGAGCTGAGCTGAGGCACCAGTCAGGCACCAGTCACGGCTCCCACACTCCCGCAGCCTGCTCCTTCCCGGGCGCGAACGCCAGAAGCTGGGCAGGGCTTGGGGAGGCTCGCCGAGCCCAGAGCAGCCTCTCGCCGGGGCTCTGCGCTATCGCGCCTGGGCGCAGAGCTGGAGCTCCGCCGGTGTGGAAGCTCACTCGGTCCTTCCCAGTAACAGGCTTGCAAGCACCCGCCGGCAGCCAGCCTCTTCTCTCCCGCGTTCCGGGCATTGGGCTCCAAACCTGGGACCAAAGTACTGCCCGGAGCTCACTGATCATGGGCTGGTTCCCCTGCGCTGCGGCTGTGCTAGGGAGCCCAAACGCACAGGGGAAGCCCGCACAGCACATCCACCTGCCTCTAGGCGGGAGGACAGCTCCAGGGAAGGCCCGGTCTGGCAGGCGCTTTCTGGGCACAAACGGAGCGACACTCT
>NW_011399457.1:4823-5125 GCF_000754665.1 Bison bison bison | reverse complement strand
AACCCCATGTTCCTCTTATTTTTTTTCTTCCAAGAAGGCAGGGCAAAGCAAGCCACTAGCCCCATTGCCTGTTTTTAAGGTTGCAACTCGGAGAGCTTCAGAGTGACTTGAAACCATGACTTCCCTGAAGTTATCACCTGCATTCAGGGTCAGCTAATCCCCAATCACGAGAAATCTCTCTCAACTACAACGTGTCAGCCCATGAATGAAAGGAGAAAAACAGAAGGCAAGAAAGACACAACTTTACTCCTTATTGTAAAGATGTCTGTCACCTTACCTCAGGAGCACACTGAAAACCTGAG
>NW_011399457.1:0-646 GCF_000754665.1 Bison bison bison | reverse complement strand
AATTGTGCCTTACATTATTAAGTTGGCTTTGCACTCTCAACATGAGTTGTCACCCTGGTGGCTCTGCTCCACCGAACAGATCAGGTTTGCCTGTCATTATATTTGAGGCTTGCTTGCTTTTCGTTTGTTCAGACAACCTGAGTGGAATATCATGGCTTTTAATTTTCTTTCCAGTCTTACTGAGACATTAATAGAATTGACATATAACCCAGTGTAAGTTTAAGGTGTTCGGCATCATGAGTCCACTTACATCCATCCTGCAATGATAAGCACAGTAACTCTAGTGAACATTTATCAATGGATAAATTGAACACAATTTTAAATAGAAAAAAGTATTTTCATTTTGATGAGAATTCTTAGGGTTTACTCTTAACCTTTGAGGGGATGGAGGGAAGTTTTTCAGTCGTGTTCGACTCTGTGCGACTCTGTGCGGAAGCCCACCAGGCTTGCCCTTCCCTGGGATTCTCCAGGCAAGAACTTTGGAGTGGGTTACCATTTCCTCCTCCAATGCATGAAAGTGAAAAGTGAAAGTGAAGTCGGTCAGTCGTGTCCGACTCTGGGCAACCTCATGGACTGCAGCCTACCAGGCTTCTCCGTCCATGGGATTTTTCAGGCAAGAGTACTGGAGTGGGGTGCCATCACCTTC
>NW_011399456.1:0-500 GCF_000754665.1 Bison bison bison | reverse complement strand
GCGGGATCGAGCCTCAGGAGTCCACCCGGATATTCTCGAGCATTTCCCCCCAATATACCAGAGTCTGCCTACTTTATTGCTTTGTGCTCTCACCTCTGATTTCACTGGGGGCTGTCCCCCACCACCATCTCGCTCTCTCTGTCAAAGAGTTACCTTAGAGCTCCAATTCATAAAGTTCCTTGTCATTCTTCCCTCTAACTTCCAGCCGAATCTCCATCTGGAGCGCGGAACCCACCACGCTTCCTAATAAACCCTGGGCTGCTAAGACCCACTCGAGAAGGTGTCTAGGGTGAGGCACCTTCCGCTCTTCAAGAGGGCGCCTGCGGCCTACGTAAGTGGTGCAAACTTCTTGTCTTGAAATTTTCTTGGTCTCCCGCATAAACCAAGCTACTCAGTCTCTTTTCTCCACCGAATTTTCCTACTGAGCTATCCTCATACTATTATTCTTGATATCTCTGATGAGCATATAAATAGTCGCCTAGGCCATCTCTCCTTCGAAC
>NW_011399455.1:0-526 GCF_000754665.1 Bison bison bison | reverse complement strand
ATCCAGCCATCTCATCCTCTGTCGTCCCCTTCTCCTACTGCTCCCAATCCCTCCCAGCATCAGAGTCTTTTCCAATGAGTCAACTCTTCACATGAGGTGGCCAAAGTACTGGAGTTTCAGCTTTAGCATCATTCCTTCCAAAGAAATCCCAGGGCTGATCTCCTTCAGAATGGATTGGTTGGATCTCCTTGCAGTCCCAAGGGACTCTCAAGAGTCTTCTCCAACACCACAGTTCAAAAGCATTAATCTTCAGCGCTCAGCCTTCTTCACAGTCCAACTCTCACATCCATACATGACCACAGGAAAAACCATAGCCTTGACTAGACGAACCTTTGTTGGCAAAGTAATGTCTCTGCTCTTGAATATGCTATCTAGGTTGGTCATAACTTTCCTTCCAAGGAGTAAGCATCTTTTAATTTCATGGCTGCAGTCACCATCTGCAGTGATGTTGGAGCCCCCAAAAAATAAAGTCTGACACTGTTTCCCCATCTATTTCCCATGAAGTGGTGGGACCAGATGCCATGAT
>NW_011399454.1:0-504 GCF_000754665.1 Bison bison bison | reverse complement strand
CAACCTCCTCAGAGAGGCATCTAGACCACCCTTATCTAAAAAAGAATAGCACACCCCCCCCCACTGACTTTCTACCCTTTCATCGCACTTTTCACTGCATTACTTATTTGTGTCTTTATTTATCACCTCTCCCCCACTAGAAATTAAGCTCACTGAGGATAGAAACTTTATTTTGTGCCTGGCACATAGTAATCACTCAGAAAACATCTCATGAGTGAAAGACAGGAAAGAAAGCAAGCAGACAGACAAGAAGACAAGGAGGGAGAGAGGGAGAAAGAAAAACAATTATCCTGGTTCAAAGTGGAAAGTTTCTCTTAATTTTTTTAAAATATTCAATTGAAAATTTTATTTTTTGGTTACCTAAATTGACCATGATATTACAGATTTCAGAGCTGTCAATTATAGTATTTCTCTTAAAAAATTTTTATTTTATAGTGAACTATAGTTGATTTATAATATTGTGTTAGTTTCAAGTGTACAACAAAGTGATTCAGTTATACATAT
>NW_011399453.1:0-544 GCF_000754665.1 Bison bison bison | reverse complement strand
AGCTGCGTGATTCCTGCCTGGTCACCTGCTTGATTATTGCCAGTTGAGCAGCATGATTCGTCACTGCTCAGCTCCCTGCTTATAGCCTGCTGATTGCGTGGTTCGTGTCTGCTCAGCTCTTTGAGTACTGCCTCCTGAGGTCCCTGTTCGGGCGCCACCTGCCGGGGACCAGCCCCAGCTGATCCAGGGTATTCGAAGGAGAGATGGCCTAGGCGACTATTTATATGCTCATCAGAGATATCAAGAATAATAGTATGAGGATAGCTCAGTAGGAAAATTCGGTGGAGAAAAGAGACTGAGTAGCTTGGTTTACGGGGAGACCAATCAAACTTCAAGACAAGAAGTTTGCACCTCTTACGTAGGCCGCAGGCGCCCTCTTGAAGAGCGGAAGGTGCCTCACCCTAGACACCTTCTCGAGTGGGTCTTAGCAGCCCAGGCATTAGGAAGCGTGGTGATTTCTGCGCTCCAGATGGAGACTCGGCTGGAAGTTACAGGGAAGAATGACAAGGAACTTTATGAATTGGAGCTGTAAGGTAACTCTTTG
>NW_011399452.1:0-500 GCF_000754665.1 Bison bison bison | reverse complement strand
ATATGATGCAATACATAGTCCTCACCAATAGAGAATTCCTACTGAAAAAATATTTGCACTTAATACGATCAAGCTTTTAGAATTATCTCCCATCCCAGTTTAAAGAAAATACGGAGATGAGAGAAACAAATAAAATACTACAAAGAAACAATCAGACAAGTCCAGAATGCAGAATAATATAAAAGGCAACTGGCCTTATCTCTTTAAAAAAACAATGTTGTGATATATATACACACACACACACACACATATCTTGTTGGAAACTGAGGAAGAAGGTGCTATCTTAGCATAAAAGAGAGTCAAGATACATAAGCAATGCAATTTTTGTATATCATCTGAATGATAGTTTACAAAACCAGTTACAAAACAGATTTTGAAACAATTAGGAAAATTTGAATATGAGCTGGATATTAGATGATAGTGGGAAATACTTATTAATTTTCTTATATTGATAATGGTAATGCTATAAAGGAGAAAGTTTTCATTCTTAGGAGATGAAT
>NW_011399451.1:0-627 GCF_000754665.1 Bison bison bison | reverse complement strand
GAGATGAATGCCTGTCTCCCCGGGTGCGTCTGGAATGCAACCCCGAGATCCCGGTCGCCCCTGGAGGGGAACATTGGCTTCTGGATACAAGCCAATATGAGGTCTATTGGCCCTGCAGTCACTCGAGAGCAATCCCCAGCTTGCCTTCGCAACTCGAATGGAAGATTGGACTTCCCTGGGCCAACACAAGAGGCATCCCGAATTCCCCGTCGTAACTCGAGAATCCCGCCGCAACTCGAGAAAAACCACGTGGTTCCCAAGTCATCGCAAGATGAAGCCCTTTCCCGCTACAGCGTCTCACGAGAAGTCCCACGTTAGGAATTGGAGGTCGAAACGGTACTTGGCACCCTTGATGCGCCCCCACCAATTTCCCGGCATCCCGGTCTCCCTTGAGAGGAACACCGAGGTTTTCCGGCACCACTTCCTCTGAGCCCCTTCTACCCTCCTGATCTCCACAGGAGGGTCGACTCCCCTGCTTTGTCTGGAAGGGGTTCCCGACCTTCCGGTCGCACCTCAGGATGAGGCCGGTCTCACGACGACATTCCAGACGTGGCCTCGTGGGTGCTTCCACATTGCGAAGCACCCCGATTTCCCGGTCCCCTCTTGGTAAGAACCCGATGCCCGGAC
>NW_011399450.1:4798-5322 GCF_000754665.1 Bison bison bison | reverse complement strand
GCAGGGGCGTCGACCCTCCTGTCCAGATCAGGAGGGTAGAAGGGGCTCAGAGGAAGTGGTGCCGGAAAACTTCGGTGTTCCTCTCGAGGGAGACCGGGATGTCGGGGCACTTTGTGGGTCGCATCAAGGGTGCCAAGTACCGTTTCGACCTCTAATACCTAACGTGGGACTTCGCCTGAGACACTGTAGCGGGAAAGGTCTTCATCTTCCGATGACGGGGTACCACGTGGATTTTCTCGAGTTGCGGCAGGATTCTCGTGTTACGACGGGGAATACAGGATGCCTCTTGTGTTGGCCAAGGGAAGTCCAATCTTCCATTCGAGTTGCGAAGGAAAGCTGGGGATTGCTCTCAAGTGACTGCAGGGCCAATAGACCTCATCTAGGCTTGTGTCCAGAAGCCAGTGTTCCTCTCCAGGTGCGAAAGGGACCTCAGGGTTGCATTCCAGACACACCCGGGGAGACAGGCATCCATCTCGAGTGGAAGCAAAGAACCCCGCTCTGCTCTTGAGTCGCGACGGGTATCT
>NW_011399450.1:0-922 GCF_000754665.1 Bison bison bison | reverse complement strand
CTCGAGTGACTGCAGGGCCAATAGACCTCATCTGGGCTTGTGTCCAGAAGCCAATGTTCCTCTCCAGGGGCGACAGGGATCTCGGGGTTGCATTCCAGACACACCCGGGGAGACAGGCATTCATCTCGAGTGGAAGCAAAGAACCCCACTCTGCTCTCGAGTCGCGACGTGTATCTCTTGGAGCTCACTGGGTGGACTAAAGGGAGTCAAGCCTCCTGAGGCGTTTGGAGAGAAGTCGTGAGATTGGTCTCTAGCCCATGCAGGAGACGAAGGCCCTCATCTCGGGATGACGGGGGAGTCTCGGGGTTGTTTTCGAGCGGCGGCCCCAGTGTGCGCTTTCTCACGAGGTACGACGGCGAGGTCAGTGAGCCTCTAGTGGGGCGCCAGGGAAGTCGGGTCTCCATTCGAGTGGAGAGGGCTAGCGCGTCATTGCTCTCGAGCCCTGGTAGGGTGCCGGGGACCAGCCCCGGCTGATCCAGGGTATTCGAAGGAGAGACGGCGTAGGCGAAGATCAGGAAACAACTGCTTAATTAAATGTTAATTAAGGATATAAAGAGTAATAGAATGAGGATAGCTCAGTGAGGAAATTCAGTGGAGAAAAGAGGCTGAATAATTCAGCCAGAAGGTTAGAGAAAGAACGACATGGTGAGAGCAAGTTTCGGTGAACAAGACCCGCACTTTATTTTTCAAAGTAGTTTTTATACCTTAAGTTATGCATAGAGGATAATGGGGGAAGGTTAGAGTCTTGCAGCAAACCAGGCTTTCTTCCTGCAAACTTATCATATGCAAAAGCTTAGGTGATTTGCATCATCTTCTGGCCCGGAGGCCTGTTAACATTTTAAAACCTTTTCTTCAGAAAACTTATTTTTCTCTAAAGGTGGTTGGTCAGGAGCCACCCTCCAAAAAAGCATTAGATAAAGTC
>NW_011399449.1:0-729 GCF_000754665.1 Bison bison bison | reverse complement strand
GTTGACTTCATTCACAGGGTGGAGTTCGAAGAGGTATCCGGGCATCGGGTTCTTATCAAGAGGGGCCGGGAAATCGGGGTCCTTCAGAATGTGGAACCACCCACGAGGCCACGTCTGGAATGTCGTCGTGAGACCGGCCTCATCCTGAGGTGCGACTGGAGGTCGGGAACCCCTTCTAGACAAAGCAGGGGAGTCGACCCTCCTGTCCAGATCAGGAGGGTAGAAGTGGCTCTGAGGAAGTGGTGCCGGAAAACCTCGGTGTTCCTCTCGAGGGAGACCGGGATGCCGGGGAACTTTGTGGGTCGCATCAAGGGTGCCAAGTACCGTTTCGACCTCCAATAACTAACGTGGGACTTCTCCTAAGGCGCTGTAGCGGGAAATGGCTTCATCTTGCGATGACGGGTGAACCACGTGGTTTTTCTCGAGTTGCGGCGGGATTCTCGAGTTACGACGGGGAATTCAGGTTACCTCTTGTGTTGGCCCAGGGAAGTCCAATCTTCCATTCGAGTTGCGAAGGAAAGCTGGGGATTGCTCTCGAGTGACTGCAGGGCCAAGATACCTCATCTAGGCTTCTGTCCAGAAGCCAGTGTTCCTCTCCAGGGGCGACAGGGTTCTCGGGGTTGCATTCCAGACACACCCGGGGAGACAGGCATTCATCTCGAGTGGAAGCAAAGAACTCCGCTCTGCTCGTCGAGTCGCGACGTGTATCTCTTGGAGCTCACTGGGTGG
>NW_011399448.1:0-642 GCF_000754665.1 Bison bison bison | reverse complement strand
TTTGAATCAGTTCTAATGAGGTGGATGAAACTGGAGCCTATTATATAGAGTGAAGTAAGCCAGAAAGAAAAACACCAATACAGTATAATAACACATACATATGGAATTTAGAAAGATGGTAACAATAACCCTGTATACGAGACAGCAAAAGAGACACAGATGTATAGAACAGTCTTTTGGACTCTGTGGGAGAGGGAGAGGGTGGGATGCTTTGGGAAAATGGCATTGAATCATGTATAACATCATATATGAAATGAGTCGCCAGTCCAGGTTCAATGCATGATACTGGATGCTTGGGGCTGGTGCACTGAGACGACCCAGAGGGATGGTATGCGGAGGGAGGAGGGAGGAGGGTTCAGGATGGGGAACACGTGTATACCTGTGGCAGATTTAAGTTTATATATGGCAAAACCAATACAATATTGTAAAGTTAAAAAATAAAATAAACTGTAAAGAACTATAGATATAAAACACACATAAAATGAATGTAAAGTAAAACTTGGGAAATTTGAGTAAGACTGGTGGTTTTATCAATATCAATAGCTTTGGTTTTGATATCATACTATTACAAGTTTTACCAATGGAGTAACACATCATCACATCATCATTTTGTATTATTTCCTACATGTTAACATGCAATCA
>NW_011399447.1:0-528 GCF_000754665.1 Bison bison bison | reverse complement strand
TTCCAGACAAAGCAGGGGAGTCGAGCCTCCTGTCCAGAGTCAGGAGGGTAGAAGGGGCTCAGAGGAAGTGGTGCCGGAAAACCTCGGTGTTCCTCTCGAGGGAGACCGGGATGTCGGGGAACTTTGTGGGTCGCATCAAGGGTGCCAAGTACCGTTTCGACCTCCAATACCTAACGTGGGACTTCTCCTGAGACACTGTAGCGGGAAAGGGCTTCATCTTGCGATGACGGGGGAACCACGTGGATTTTCTCGAGTTGCGGCAGGATTCTCGAGTTACGACGGGGAATTCAGAATGCCTCTTGTGTTGGCCCAGGGAAGTCCAATCTTCCATTCGAGTTGCGAAGGAAAGCTGGGGATTGCTCTCGAGTGACTGCAGGGCCAACAGACCTCATCTAGGCTTGTGTCCAGAAGCCAGTGTTCCTCTCCAGGGGCGAAAGGGATCTCGGGGTTGCATTCCAGACGCACCCGGGGAGACAGGCATGCATCTCGAGTGGAAGCAAAGAACCCCGCTCTGCTCTCGAGTCGCGA
>NW_011399446.1:0-517 GCF_000754665.1 Bison bison bison | reverse complement strand
ATCCATTGTACTTACTAAGGACTTCTATTCTAAGAGTACCATTTTGGACTCCCTAACTCTGTGCATCGTGTATTCATACAAAGGACATCTCGTATTATTCTTTTAATATGAGATTTCTTAGGATTTTCCAGAGCTGAGAGAAACTCAATACATTAGGAAGAGCAAATCGTTGACCTGTGAGGTGTAGTGGAAAGAGTCTGAGAAGGAGTCAGGGCTTCTGAGTATAATTCTATTTCTGCCACTGGGTAGTGGCCAAGATTATAGATGTGGGTTATTGTTTCAATGTTTAATTACCTCTTAAGTAATAGAACTGTACTTCTAAACTCGCTGCCATTTAACTTTATGATGCCTTTTGACTGTACACAGCAGGTACTTTTTCAGCCTGGCTGTGGCTCATCTATTTGACGTGTGTTGACAAGATTTAGCAGATGTAACACGGCAGAAGCTTTAAAGTGCCTTCCTGGTTGGGGTGTGTGTCTTTTGCCTCTGCCATCCCCTGGTAGCTGTGACCCTCTCA
>NW_011399445.1:0-612 GCF_000754665.1 Bison bison bison | reverse complement strand
GATATCGTGACTGAGCATGCACTGATCATGTGCCGGGAGCCGGGGAGGCATTCCACTCTGGACAAAGGTCATGAGGAAGGAGGCTCGGCATACGCAAATGCGGGATCGAGCCTCAGGAATCCACCCGGATTTTCTCGAGGATCTCCCCCCCAAAAAAACCAGAGTCTGCCTACTGTATTGCTTTGCTCTCACCTCTGATTTCACTGGGGGCTGTCCCCCACCACCATCTCGCTCTCTGTGTCAAAGAGTTAACTTACAGCTCCAATTCATAAAGTTCCTTGTCATTTTTCCCTTTAACTTCCAGCTGAGTCTCCATCTGGAGCGTGGAACCCACCACGCTTCATAATTATGCCTGGGCTGCTAAGACCCACTCGAGAAGGTGTCTAGGGTGAGGCACCTTTCGCTATTCGAGAGGGCGCCTGCGGGGTACGTAAGTGGTGCAAACTTCTTGTCTTGAAGTTTGATTGGTCTTCCGCGTAAACCAAGCTACTCAGTCTCTTTTCCCACCGAATTTTCATACTGAGCTCTCCTCATACTATTATTCTTGACATCTCTGATTAGCATATAAATAATCGCATAGGCCATCTCTCCTTCGAATACCCTGGATCAGTT
>NW_011399444.1:0-868 GCF_000754665.1 Bison bison bison | reverse complement strand
CGGGGCGGCGCGGGGCGGGGGCGGCGTCCTGGCGGGGGTGGGGGACGGGCTTCCCCGTTGTCCTCTCGGGGGTCGCCATGGCGGCTGGGAACGCCCATTGCGTGCGCTCCTGGGTCCCCAAGGATCGGCATCCAGTGGGCGCGGCGGAGGGGTGCGGACCACAGGTCAGGGAACTGGGACTGCGTGGAGCAGGGAACCACGCAGTCCGCCCTCTGTTGGCACAACCTGGCGGTCGCAGAAAGGCCTCGCCTTTGGGCTCAAGGCCTTGACCGCTCCACCCCTTTGCTGAAAGGTCAGAGCCGCGCGGTTTTCCCAAGCAGCCTAGTGTCCGCTGCAAGTCCAAGGGCCAGAACCCTGAACTCTGGCCGGCTGGCCCAGCCCTGCTTCTGGCACTTTGGAGGCCAGCGGGCCCTTGACCACCTGCTGGGATGGGAAAGGGAAGGGTCCACGAATTGCACCCTAGAAACTTAGTGGGGGTGCATGGGTTTCAAAACCCGGTGGCCGCCCAGGCAGCAAACAAGGCAGGAGGGCACCCTGCTGCCCTTTCATGGCAGCATCTGTGGCTGTCCTGCTGAGGGGGCCTTTCCATGGGGACCGTGTGCAGTACAAGTTTGGTGTTTTGGAACCGAATAATTAGAATGTGTAAAAATTTTAAATGATGTGGTGGTTTGATTCAAACAAAACAAAACAAAACAAAACACCAAGCTCCAAGTTTTTTGCAAATTTAGGTCTTAATATTGAAGGCCTGTTTCCTTCCACTGTGGCATTGTACGAAGAAATGTGTCGGGTTTTGTTTTGTTTTTAATTTGTTTTGTTTTCTTTTTGAGAAAGATTCCGAAAATGAGGGAAACAGGAAGCCCAGAGGTGC
>NW_011399443.1:0-746 GCF_000754665.1 Bison bison bison | reverse complement strand
TGACCTGTGGTCCGCACCCCTCCGCCGCGCCCACTGGATGCCGACCCTTGGGGACCCAGGAGCGCACGCAATGGGCGTTCCCAGCCGCCATGGCGACCCCCGAGAGGACAACGGGGAAGCCCTCCCCCACCCCCGCCAGGAGCCGACCCCCGCCCCGCGCCGCCCCGCCCCTGCCATGCTCCCGGTGCCTTCCCAGCCGCAGTGGGGATCCCCGGAGCACAACTGGGACCGCCCCAATCCCCGCCACGACCCGACTCCCGACCCGCGCCGCCCGGCTTCGCCCCGCCCCGGGCGCGCTCCCGGTGCGCGGCCCACCTTCACCACGGGCTCCCGGTGAGCCCCGCCCCCACGCCCGGTTCCAGGAGAGCCTCTGGGACCTCGCTCCCGCCGCCCGGTGAAACGGGAGGACAATCCATCCAGCCCACAGAGGCAATCCAAGCTGTCTAGAATTCAGGGATCCAACGAGGACTACGGAAAGGAAAGATGACCTGACCTAGGAGGGCCATGATATTCTATAGAACCGGACAAAGTTGGTTTCCAAGGAAACATGATTCCTTGGAACCCGGAAAGCTGGTTCTTTTCATATGCAATTCCAAACCATGAGCTCCTTCCCAAAGCCTGCCTGGCCGCCAGCCCCACCCCCCACTCCCCAGAAAAAACGGCTCAGAGAAATCTTTTCCATCTCAGGCGGAAAACTGGAAGATGTCTTGTCTGTCTGTCTGGATTGATGTATGTGTCAGTGTGAG
>NW_011399442.1:0-807 GCF_000754665.1 Bison bison bison | reverse complement strand
TGTTCTCAGTGAGAGTACAGCTTACCCTCGGCACTCTTTATTGGCCCTGGGAAATTTTGCTTCAGTACTTTATTGAAAGAAAGCAATAAATAATACTATGATAAAAATAGTTCAAAAGTAGACTGTACATACTTTGTCACATATTCGGGAAGTTCACAAAAGATTAATAGAAAGATAGAATGGTAACAATGAATTGTACAAGTAAATTAAAGGCAGAACCCACATGTAAAGAAACATGCTGTCTCTGTCTACCAAGATACCAGCTGCATAATAAATATCACACTGTGACCTGAACGCATCTCTTGCTGGCTTTTTTAATGTGCCGACTGAAAAAGTAAAAATTACATTTGCTACTTATACAATCCAGAATGGCTATGTCATCACAATCTAAAAATGTACGCCTAGGTCCATTCTTTAAACATGTTTACAATCATGTAAAAAGATGATTTCCATAAAAATAAGGCCTTTGTCAGAGCTACACTACCCTGTCCGTCTGGGAAGTGGCACCTTCACTGTCCAGCTCGATGGCTCTGTAGCGGGTGCAGGGCATCGAGATTGGTCCCCAAAGAGTCTCACCAGAGAGGAGGGATCCAGGTCCACAGAGACAGGGTTACAGGAGAGATTTTCAGTCTTCTTCTAGGCATCCTTTCAGCCCAAATTTCATTAGAAGCTCACATTTAACACCCAGTACTTTTAAATCACTTCACGCTGTGGACAAAAAGCATTTCTTGCTAGAAAAAGTACAGTTTAGGCCAGTCGTTAACATCCAACAACAATTGGTTGAAATTAAGTTTTCTTATTTCAGAG
>NW_011399441.1:0-520 GCF_000754665.1 Bison bison bison | reverse complement strand
TCAGACATTGGTACTCTGGGAATATGTCAGGAACATTCAAAATATAGCTAGATATATTCAAGTGCTGACTTTTTGAGCCCAGTTATGCTATTATATTTTATGTGGAATGTTCTGCATTTCTTCATGCTGATGACAATTTATCATTAAGAGAAATTTTCTAGGGGGAAAACAACAACAACAACAAATGTGCTTGATAGCATGTTGGAAGTCAAAGTAATACCAGTTACATGTGTACATAAGCAACGTCCCATCAAACAGAGTAATTCATGTCCACTAATGTTTCATGTTTTGCTGTCAAGGAAAAAGAATAATAGAGCTTTCCAGGAAACACTGAGAAGTTCAAAGAAGGCAGAAATGTAGAAGGATATGAAATGCTCCTCTCTCAATGTATAGATCAGAAGTAACACTTCTACATGGTCAATAGTTTTCCCAGAGCATCAGATAAATACTAGCAGAAGACCCTAGTCCCCGGAGTGTTCCATGTGGGTTTCAGACATACCTGGGTGGGAAGGAATTAAGA
>NW_011399440.1:0-995 GCF_000754665.1 Bison bison bison | reverse complement strand
TGTCTTTAATCCACTGTATATTCTTGCCTCCTTTGTCAAAGATAAGGTGCCCATATGTGCGTGGATTTATCTCTGGGCTTTCTATTTTGTTCCATTGATCAATATTTCTGTCTTTGTGCCAGTACCATACTGTCTTGATAACTGTGGCTTTGTAATAGAGCCTGAAGTCAGGTAGGTTGATTCCTCCAGTTCCATTCTTCTTTCTCAAGATCGCTTTGGCTATTCGAGGTTTTTTGTATTTCCATACAAATTGTGAAATTATTTGTTCTAGCTCTGTGAAGAATACCGTTGGTAGCTTGATAGGGATTGCATTGAATCTATAAATTGTTTTGGGTAGTATACTCATTTTCACTATATTGATTCTTCCGATCCATGAACATGGTATATTTCTCCATCTATTAGTGTCCTCTTTGATTTCTTTCTATCAGTGTTTTATAGTTTTCTATATATAGGTCTTTAGTTTCTTTAGGTAGATATATTCCTGAGTATTTTATTCTTTTCATTGCAATGGTGAATGAAATTGTTTCCTTAATTTCTCTGTTTTCTCATTATTAGTGTATAGGAATGCAAGGGATTTCTGTGTGTTGATTTTATATCCTGCAGCTTTACTATAATCATTGATTAGTTCTAGTAATTTTCTGGTGGAGACTTGAGGGTTTTCTATGTAGAGGATCATGTCATCTGCAAACAGTGAGAGTTTTACTTCTTCTTTTCCAACTTTGGATTCCTTTTATTTCTTTTTCTGCTCTGATTGCTGTGGCCAAAACTTCCAAAACTATGTTGAATAGTAATGGTGAAAGTGGGCACTCTTGTCTTGTTCCTGACTTTAGAGGAAATGCTTTCAATTTTTCACCATTGAGGATAATGTTTGCTGTGGGTTTGTCATATATAGCTTTTATTATGTTGAGGTATGTTCCTTCTATTCCTGCTTTCTGGAGAGTTTTTATCATAAATGAATGTTGAATTTTGTCAAAGGCTTTCTCTGCATCTATTGA
>NW_011399439.1:0-725 GCF_000754665.1 Bison bison bison | reverse complement strand
ATATTTAAGCTGATTGTAGTAGAAGGAGACTCCAAAAAGACAAGAATTATGAAGTAGGCAAAGCAGAGGGAGAGTTTTGATACAATCCAGTTGTGTCTCCAGGGGAGACACAGAGTAAAGCCCTATTCTGAATAAGGTGAATAGGGGGAGTCCCAGCCCAATTAAAAAGCAATACATTTACCTCTTGTCAGCTTTGTTGGTTCCTCAAGCTTCAGCCGTGCATTGACTGATCAGCTTTTCCATCAGCTGGCTAGAGCAGGGCTTTGGGGTAGTTGTGTCCTTCTTTGCAATGACAGGCACAGGGGTTCCTCTGGACTGAGGGTGGTTTTCCACTTCTCTTGGCTATTAGTCTGACTTGCAGGTTTGACTCTGGAGTAATGGATCCAAGTGTCTATTCCTGCCACCTTGAGAGCAGTGGGGGTAGTTACAATTACAGAATAGAGCCCTTTACACATGGGTTTTAAAGGTTTTTTTTTCCAGTCCTTTACCCATACTTGGTTCCATGGTTGGTGGAATGGACTGTTTGCCTAAGGATATGGGTAGTCTATCAATTGTCCATCTATGTATTTGAGAGATTATGTGTCCTAACCCTTGTAGCTGCCTACGTAAGTCCAAGTTCTGCAGTTTTCTGGTGTCTCCCCTTAAGCTGACTAGCGGGAGTGGCTGTCTATACAGGATTTCAAATTGACAAAAACCCTATCTCTGCCCGAGGTGAACACCTCACC
>NW_011399437.1:0-579 GCF_000754665.1 Bison bison bison | reverse complement strand
AAAGACCTCGAGAGACCTTCTTCAACACGTCTCGAGGCCAGATTCCCCTCCCATGACTCGAGAGCAATGACGCGCTCCCCCTCGCCACTCGCATGGAGACCCGACTTCCCTGGCGCCCCACGAGAGGCTCACTGACCTCGCCGTCGTTCCTCGTGAGAAACCGCACCCTGGGGCCGCCGCTCGAGAACCACCCCGAGACTCCCCCGTCATCACGGAGATGAGGGCCTTCGTCTCCTGCATGGCCTAGAGGCCAATCTCGCGACCTTCTCCAAACGCCTCAGGAGGCTTGACTCCCTTTAGTCCACCCAGCGAGCTCCACGAGATACCCGTCGCGACTCGAGAGCAGAGCGGGGTTCTTTGCTTCCACTCGAGATGAATGCCTGTCTCCCCGGGTGCGTCTGGAATGCAACCCCGAGATCCCGGTCGCCCCTGGAGAGGAACATTGGCTTCTGGACACAAGCCTAGATGAGGTCTATTGGCCCTGCAGTCACTCGAGAGCAATCCCCAGCTTTCCTCCGCAACTCGAATGGAAGATTGGACTTCCCTGGGCCAACACAAGAGGCATCCTGAATTCCCCGT
>NW_011399436.1:0-702 GCF_000754665.1 Bison bison bison | reverse complement strand
CCTGCCTCAACCCGAGAAAGACCTCGAGAGACCTTCTTCAACACGTCTCGAGGCCAGATTCCCCTACTGCCGTGAGCCGGCATATTGCATATTGAGTGCATATTGCATATTGCATATTGAGTGCAGCACTTTCCACAGCATCATCTTTCTGGATCTGGAATAGCTCAACTGGAATTCTACCACTGCTGGGAACCAGTGAGGTACTCCGCCCATGACAAAGGTCATGAGGAAGGAGGCTCGGCATACGCAAAGGCGGGATCGAGCTTCAGGAGTCCCCCTGGAAATTCTCGAGCATATACCCCCAAAACCAGAGTCTGCCTAGTTTCTGCTTGTGCTTTCACCTAAACCTCTGACTTTACGGGGGGCTCTCCCCCACTACCTCTCTCTGAAAAAAGAGTTAGCTTACAGTTCCAGTTAATAATTCCTGGGTGTGACAGTGTTTAACCTACAAACTCCTTTGGAAATCCTCTAGCCTGCCTGAATAGGTTTTTCCGGCCACATGTGACTGTTCAGAGCCTCCCAACTGTGAGAGGCAGGAGATGTTCTAAACTGTCTAAACACAGATTCTTTTGAGTAATTAAAAGATTGATTAGAAATTGTATTGGTGAATGGTTTTTCACTTGTTGGGCCATTGTTTGCTGCTAAGTTTCCATATCCCTTACCTGCTGTGTCCCTGGCAGTGTATTGATTAATATAATTGGT
>NW_011399435.1:0-516 GCF_000754665.1 Bison bison bison | reverse complement strand
CTTATGGAGCAAAGGTGCAGTGGGTTACAAGAAAGAACAAACTTATTAACTCAAGAGTCTTATGTTGCTAATACCAAGGCTACCGCTTATTTTTCTTGCATTCCAATATATTAGCTAATGCACTCCCAGGTGCGAATTGGGTAAAGGACAAGGAAACTCAGAAGGAAACATTGGTTCAACAATGCAGTATTATTCTAATAATGCTGTTTTATCACTCAAAGGTTATACTTGGGTTTTGTTGTGAACAATCATGTGCGTTAAATACAAGAGTATGAATAGACCTGCCAAGCAAGCTAAAATAGTAACAGAGGGGTTAGAATTAAAATGCTCCTTTCAAGCCCAGGAGACTTATTAGCTAGAGCCTTAAGTTGATTTTCTTCAGAGAATGATTGTCAGGGAGAGCACCCTGTTAATGTCAGAAGAACTGATGAAAGGCATACTATAGTAAACAGTAGACAGACAGATTTTGGTTTGGGGGCAGATGCTTGAGCAGGTCCAGGGAATCCCTCAAGTCCT
>NW_011399434.1:0-571 GCF_000754665.1 Bison bison bison | reverse complement strand
ATACTACTTGGAGGTGCTTTTAGAACACTGCCAACTACCAGCAGGGCATGGGAAAGGGAAGGCCACACTCTCTGTGACCCCTACTGTCTGGGCTGACCACCACTCCCTCAGCCTGCTGGTAGGAACATGTTCCTGACTAAATCCATGTTCTGGGAGGAGGCACTCCTGGCTTACTGCTCCTTGTTTTGGCAGAGGAGAACAGGAATCCCAGATGTCCTGAGAATTATAGAGTAAACCAACATAGCAAGAAGGTGATACAGCAAAAGGAACGAATTCCCCCACCCTGACCCCAGAACCATGCAGGAGGCAGAGAGAGCAACAGGTACCAAAAGTCAAAAAATGGGAAATAATCTCTGTGTCAAGCAAAACAGGAACGCCAAAGTAAGCCATGGTGGGCACAGTCATGGAACAGCATGCCATTCAAGGGATACCGAAGAGTGTTTAATTACATGGGGAAAATTCACAGGATATAAATGAAGAAACCGCAAGCAGTCTTTTTAAGTCTGCTCCTCTGCGCGCGCACACACGTGCCCACAGATACATGCGTGTGTGTGCGCGTATGGTAAGACTG
>NW_011399433.1:0-866 GCF_000754665.1 Bison bison bison | reverse complement strand
CCCAGGTCCCAAGCCGCTCAGGTTCAGGCACTCGGGTAGTCCTCAGAGGCGCAGACTCAGTTGGGCCTGCGTTTTGTGCTCTTCCCAGGTCCGAGCGCCAATTTGCTCTTCCCAGGCGAGCGCCAATGCTGCGACTTATCGCCTCCCCGCCACTCGGTTATCTGGATGTAAAACCGGCGCACCTTCTCAGGCAGATGTTGACTGTCCAGACCCCCAAGAAGTTTTAGTTAGCAAAGAAGCCTGCTTACAATTTTATAGATAATGTCTCTCTGGGGCTGCGATTGCCCCCTTCCGGCTCTGGCTGCCTGTCACCGGAGGGGGAACGTCTGCAGCCGGCTATCTCTGTTCAGTCCTTTGTTTCGTGCGCGGGCCTGGCGGTCTTAGGTTAGGGCTGGCTTTTCGCATGGTAGGTATCCCACAGTCTGGTTTGCTAGCCCAAATTATTTCGCTCAGATAGCGCTCAGGGTATTCAGGCCAGATTCTTACTCTCAGCGATGCAGCCCACGCCGCGCCTCCCTGCCCAGCCCCGGTTTGCTAATGGCGGATGCAGGCGTCTGTGCTGCTTCTCTGCTGGGGGAGTTACTGTAGGGCTCGCAATCTGCGAGTTTTAAATTGTTTATTTATTTTTTCTCCCTGTTATGTTGCCCTCTGTGCTTCCAAAGCTCGGCACAGATTCGGCAGTGAGAAGGTTTCCTGATGTTTGGAAACTTCTCTCTTTTTAAGATTCCCTTCCCGGGACGGAACTCCGTCCCTCCCTCTTTTGTCTCTTTTTTTTGTTTTTAATATTTTTTCCTACCTCCTTTCGAAGAGTTGGGTTGCTTTTCTGGGTGCCTGATGTCCTCTGCCGGCATTCAGAAGTTGTTTTG
>NW_011399432.1:0-648 GCF_000754665.1 Bison bison bison | reverse complement strand
CAACCTCCCCCCCTCCAACACAAAACGCACCTGCGCGTCCACCTTGGTCCTCCACTCAACCTCGGTGGTTTCTGCCTCTGGCCAAGGCCCCCAACAAACAATCCTGAGTCGAAATTGGCTCCCTGTCCCCGAACGAGGGTGAGTCCTCCTCTTGTTCAAACCCCCGGGAAACTGCTGCGCCCTCACCTCAAGCGCTGCATAAAAGCAGGCTGGGTCCCGCCCTTTCTGAGGCGCCCGTGTAAAATCCTGAGCCCCGTCTCGGTCACTGAACGTCACCAGTCGAGGTCCTGCCCTTGTGCGGGCCCCTAGCACAGTCTCCCGACCCCACCTCTCGGTCCCTGCAGTCACGCAGGCGTTCCTGGGACTTTGCATAGTCGAGTTCAGGAACATAATCCTGAGCGCGCGTCTCAGTCCCTGCCCCGAAGCAGGCTGGGTCCTTCCCACGATCCAGCCCCGAGAAGCATTCCTGAGCCCACATCGGGTTGCCCGCCCTCAATCAGGCTAGGTCCTGCCCTTGGACCGCCCCCCGGCAAACACTCCTGAGCCGGCATGGGTCGCTATCCTCAACTGGGCGGTGCCCGGCGCTTCTTGCGGACCCTAACAAACACTCCGGAGCCAACACCTCGGTCCCTGCACGGGACGAGGCTA
>NW_011399431.1:0-550 GCF_000754665.1 Bison bison bison | reverse complement strand
CTCTCCAGGGGCGACAGGGATCTCAGGGTTGCATTCCAGACACACCCGGGGAGACAGGCATTCATGTCGAGTGGAAGCAAAGAACCCCGCTCTGCTCTCGAGTCGCGACGGGTATCTCTTGAGCTCACTGGGTGGATTAAAGGGAGTCAAGCCTCCTGAGGCGTTGGCGAGAGGTCGAGAGATTGGTCTCTAGGCCATACAGGAGACGAAGGCCCTCAATTCGCGGTGATGGGGGAGTCTCAGGGTTGTTCTCGAGCGGCGGCCACAGTGTGCGGTTTCTCCCTTGGTACGACGGTGAGTTCAGTGAGCCTCTCCTTTGGCGCCAGGGAAGTCGGGTCTCCATGCGAGTGGCGAGGGGGAGCGCGTCATTGCTCTCAAGTCATAGTAGGGGAATCTGGCCTCGAGACGTGTTGAAGAAGGTCTCTCGAGTTCTTCCTCGGGTTGAGGCAGGACACCCTGGTGTCCCTCGACTTGTGCAGGTGACCTCAGGGGGCTTCTCATGGTGGCTCTGAGAAGTCAGGGAAACTGGAGGTGGGAGGGGCCTCTCGGC
>NW_011399430.1:0-528 GCF_000754665.1 Bison bison bison | reverse complement strand
TTCCCACCAACAGTGTAAGAGGGTTCCCTTTTCTCCACACCCTCTCCAGCATTTATTGCTTGTAGACTTTTGGATCACAGCCATTCTGACTGGCATGAAATGGTACCTCATTGTGGTTTTGATTTGCATTTCTCTGATAATGAGTGATGTTGAGCATCTTTTCATGTGTTTGTTAGCCATCTGTATGTCTTCTTTGGAGAAATGTCTATTTAGTTCTTTGGTCCCATTTTTTGAATGGGTCACTTATTTTTCTGGAATTGAGCTGTAGGAGTTGCTTGTATATTTTTGAGATTAGTTGTTTGTCAGTTGCTTCATTTGCTATTATTTTCTCCCATTCTGAAGGCTGTCTTTTCACCTTGCTTATAGTTTCCTTTGTTGTGCAGAAGCTTTTAAGTTTAATTAGGTCCCATTTGTTTATTTTTGCTTTTGTTTCCAATATTCTGGGACGTTGCTCATAGAGGATCCTGCTGTGATGTATGTCAGAGAGTGTTTTGCCTATGTTCTCCTCTAGGAGTTTTATAGTTTCTG
>NW_011399429.1:0-656 GCF_000754665.1 Bison bison bison | reverse complement strand
ACATGATACACCTGAGGCAGTATTCTCATGGCACACCCAGGAAACTGAGCGGCCTGGACCCAGTAGGTAATTAAGATGCATGGCCCACTTGGGACAGTGCGTTGGCCAAGCACCTGGTCGCCTGAGCTGCTGGGACCTGGGAAGGGCACAAAACGCACGTGCATCTGAGTCTGTGACTTTGCGGTGTACCTGAAAACCTGAACCTGAACAGCTTAGACCTGGGAATTGCAGGAAATGCAGGGCCCACATTGGGCAGTACCCCTGAAGAGCAATCTGGAACCTGAGCAGTGTACACGTGGAAAGCACACACCACCGTGATCTTGGGAAAGCCCAGTGTGTTCCATACACTGCAAGCACTTTCCCAAAATACACACCAACATTATTTGTTTGCAGTGTTCCTCCCTCCCTACAACTCAACTGAACAAGTTAGCCGAAATAAGTGACCACCTTTGCCCCCTTGTGCCAGGGCCGAAATTACACACTAAAGAGACTTGCAAAGAGAGGAAGCCAAAATAAATAAAGAAAAGGGAACCCCTCTGGGAGTGAGAGGTGCAACAGATTACAACCCTGTAGTTAATATTGACTAAGCATAGGAAGGGGCTTATAGATCTTGTAAAGAAATGCAAGCTGGAACAAGGAATTATCTGAAACTCAAC
>NW_011399428.1:0-757 GCF_000754665.1 Bison bison bison | reverse complement strand
TCACGTGCTTGATTATTGCCACGTTGAAGCTAGCATGATTCGCCACTGCTGAGCTCATGCTTATTGCCTGCTGATTGCGTGGTTCGTGTCTGCTCAGCTCTTTGAGTATTGCCTCCTGAGGTCCCTGTTCGGTCGCACCTTCCGGGGTCCAGCCCCAACTGATCCAGGTATTCGAAGGAGAGATGGCCTAGGCGACTATTTATATGCTAATCAGAGATGTCAAGAATAATAGTATGAGGAGAGCTCAGCAGGAAAATTCGGTGGAGAAAAGAGACTGAGTAGCTTGGTTTACGCGGAAGACCAATCAAACTTCAAGACAAGAAGATTGCACCACTTACGTAGGCCGCAGGCGCCCTCTCGAATAGCGAAAGGTGCCTCACCCTAGACACCTTCTCGAGTGGGTCTTAGCAGCCCAGGCATAATTAGTAAGCCTCGTGGGTTCCGAGCTCCAGATGGAGACTCAGCTGGAAGTTAAAGGGAAGAATGACAAGGAACTTTATGAATTGGAGCTGTAAGTTAACTCTTTGACAGAGAGAGCGAGATGGTGTTGGGAGACAGCCCCCAGTGAAATCAGAGGTGAGAGCAGAAAGCAATACAGTAGGCAGACTCTGGTTTTTTTGGGGGGGAGATGCTCGAGAATATCCGGGTGGACTCCTGAGGCTCGATCCCAATTTGCGTATGCCGAGCCTCCTTCCTCATGACCTTTGTCCAGAGTGGAATGCCTCCCCGGCTCCCAGCACATGATCAGTGCATGCTC
>NW_011399427.1:0-664 GCF_000754665.1 Bison bison bison | reverse complement strand
TGCGTCTGGAATGCAACCCCGAGATCCCTGTCGCCCCTGGAGAGGAACATTGGCTTCTGGACACAAGCCTAGATGAAGTCTATTGGCCCTGCAGTCACTCGAGAGCAATCCCCAGCTTCCTTCTCAACTCGAATGGAAGATTGGACTTTCCTGGGCCAACACAAGAGGCATCCTGAATTTCTGGTCGTAATTCGAGAATCCCGCCGCAACTCGAGAAAAACCACGTGGTTCCCCCGTATCGCAAGATGAAGCCCTTTCCCGCTACAGCGTCTCAGGAGAAGTCCCACGTTAGGAATTGGAGGTCGAAACGGTGCTTGGCACCCTTGATGCGCCCCCACAAAGTTCCCTGGCATCCCGGTCTCCCTGGAGAGGAGCACCGAGGTTTTCCGACACCACTTCCTCTGAGCCCCTTCTACCCTCCTGATCTCGACAGGAGGGTCGACTCCCCTGCTTTGTCTGGAAGGGGTTCCCGACCTTCCGGTCGCACCTCAGGATGAGGCCGGTCTCACGACGACATTCCAGACGTGGCCTCGTGGGTGCTTCCACATTCCGAAGGCCCCGATTTCCCGGTCCCCTCTTGATAAGAACCCGATCGCCCGCACACCTCTCCGAACTCCACCCTGTGAATGAAGTCAACGAGGGCAGTGACTCGCCCGTGCATCGT
>NW_011399426.1:0-671 GCF_000754665.1 Bison bison bison | reverse complement strand
GAGCCTTGCGCTTCGCCTCCCTTTCGCTCTGCCCTGCAGGTCGGGCCAACGGGCCGCACCTCTCGTCGCGGGGCATGCTGTACTTGAGCCGCACGACCCGCGACCGGACTCCAGCCTGCTGACGCCCGGCCCGCCCGCCCCCCCCCACCCCCCGAACACCGCCAACACCAGACCAGCAAGCGCCTGGCTGGGCCCGGGGGCCCAAGGGGCTTCCAGGACCCCCATTGACCAGGAGGGCGTGCGTGCGTGCGTGCGCGCGGGGCCTGGGGGCTGGGCTGAGGGGTGCGGATGTCTCGGCGCCCTCCCACCCGCGGCCACTCCAGACCCGGCCGCGCTCGCTGAGCCGGGCCTCCCCCCGATCCCATTCGCTGTTCAGGCCCGCGCGGCCCCTGAGGTGTCGGTCTTCGGCGCCCGCCGCCTCCCAACCCCCGCGGCCCAGGGGCCTCTGAACCTCCTGCGGGCCTAGACGCAGCGAAACTTGAGCGCCCAACTTGCCCGGCACCTGTCCGGTGCCCAAACCCACCAGAAGCCAGGGAGGCGCGGTCGACCGGAGCGCCTCAGCCCCTCCCCTTCGCACTACCGAGGCCCCCCCTTTGCCCCCACGCCAACGCCCCTCGACCCTTCCTGAGACGAGCAGACGAGCCCACAGGCAGGCACACAGACAGACACAC
>NW_011399425.1:0-567 GCF_000754665.1 Bison bison bison | reverse complement strand
TCACGTGCTTGATTATTGCCAGTTGAGCAGCATGATTCGTCACTGCTGAGCTCCATGCTTATTGCCTGCTGATTGCGTGGTTCGTGTCTGCTCAGCTCTTTGAGTATTGCCTCCTGAGGTCCCTGTTCGATCGCCACCTGCCGGGGACCAGCCCCAACTGATCCAGGGTATTCGAAGGAGAGATGGCCTAGGCGACTACTTATATGCAAATCAGAGATGTCAAGAATAATAGTATGAGGAGAGCTCAGTAGGAAAATTCGGTGGAGAAAAGAGACTGAGTAGCTTGGTTTACGCGGAAGACCAATCAAACTTCAAGACAAGAAGTTTGCACCACTTACGTAGGCCGCAGGCGCCCTCTCGAATAGCGAAAGGTGCCTCACCCTAGACACCTTCTCGAGTGGGTCTTAGCAGCCCAGGCATAATTAGTAAGCATGGTGAGTTCTGCGCTCAAGATGGAGACTCAGCTGGAAGTTAAAGGGAAGAATGACAAGGAACTTTATGAATTGGAGCTGTAAGTTAGCTCTTTGACAGAGAGAGCGAGATGGTGGTGGGGGACAGCCCCCAGTG
>NW_011399424.1:0-763 GCF_000754665.1 Bison bison bison | reverse complement strand
GCAGAAAGTGAGGACCTAAAGAGCCTCTTGATGAAAGTGAAAGAGGAGAGTGAAAAAGTTGGCTTAAAACTCAACATTCAGAAAACTAATATCATGGCATCCAGGCACATCCCTTCATGGCAAATAGATCAGGAAACAGTGCCAGACTGTTTTTCGCAGTTGGGGAGGCAAATCACTACAGATGTTGATTGCAGCCATGAAATTCAAAGGTGCTTGCTCCTTGGAAGTCACGCTATGACTTACTTAGAAAGCATTAAAAAGCAGAGACATTATTTTACCAACAATCAACCAATGTGTCAAAGCAATCCTTTTTCCAATAGTCATGTACTGATGTGCGAGTTGGAGGAGAGGAAAGCTGAGTGCCTAAGAATTGATCCTTTGGAACTGTGGTGTTGGAGAAAACTCTTGAGGATATCAAAGCAGTCAATCCCAAGAAAATCAGTCCTGAACATACATTGAAATGACTGAAGCTCCAATACTTTGGCAACCTGATGCAAAGAAGTAACTCATTTGAAAAGACCCTGATGCTGGAAAAGATCGAAGGCCAGAAGAGAAGGGGACGATAGAAGACGAGATAGTTGGATGGCATCCTCAATGCACGTGAGTTTTAGCAAGCTCCGGAAGTTGGTGATGGACAGGGACAGGGAAGCCTGGTGCGATGTTTTACCATAAAGTATGATGTTAGTTATACAGTTTATTACCATCATCAGGTTGAGGAAGTTTTCTATTTCTAGTTTGCTAAGAGTTTTTATACAGAATGTGT
>NW_011399423.1:0-524 GCF_000754665.1 Bison bison bison | reverse complement strand
TGTATCCACTGCAGTGCAAGTGTGGAATCTTTACTGCTGGACTGCCAGGGTTCCCCCATATATATTTGTTTTCATTATAAGTTATCATGGGATACTGAATATATTTCTCTGTGTTCTACAGTAGAAACTTGTCAATCCATTCCATGTACTCTAGTTTATACCTCTCCCCCCAATCTCTTAGTCCATTGCTCCCCCAATTCTCTCTGCCTTGGAAGCCTCAAGTCTGTTATATATGTCCATGAGCTTGCATCTGTTGCATACACATGTTCATTTGTGTCATATCTTAGATTCTACATTTGAATGATATAATTTGGTATTTGTCTTTCTCTGTGTGCCTTATTTCATTTAGTATGATTATCTCTCGGGCCATGCATGTTGACTCAAATGGCCTTATTTTTGTAGTTGTACATTTTCTTGTATCCTTCTAACTATACATAGAATTATTCATGTGATTAATTTCCTGTATATATTTTTTAAATGAGTGTAGTACACCACTCTTGGTATAGTACATCCATTTTGAGTCT
>NW_011399422.1:0-627 GCF_000754665.1 Bison bison bison | reverse complement strand
GCCATAGAGCCCGTGCTCGGCAACAGGAGGGGTCACCGCAATCAGAAGCTCATCACTGCAGCTAGACAGCGGCCGCCACTCAACACAGCTGGAGAAAGCCTGCTCGCAGCGAGGAAGACCCAGCACAGTCGAAATAAATAATGTGAGGTGTTTTGTCAATTAGTTTTTATTCAGAATGGTCTAATGCAACTTATATAAAATCCATGAAAGTTTTCTAAAATAAATACCCTGAGAGTACATCGAAGATTTAGGGTAAAAAGTAAAAAAACTTTAAAGTGAAAAAAAGGGAAAACAAAACAAACTATTTCACTACTGCTCTCCAGGTCTCAGTAATTTACGGCAACTCTCAAACTTTACATAGGTCTCCTTTTGGGAAAGAGCAGACAGGTAGAGGAAACTAAGGATTAAACAATCACTTTAAAAATGGGTACAAATATATCTCAGACTCTTGTCTATGCAGAAGGGCATGAAGCCTTTGTAGGCTGTGAAGTATTTAAAGAATTGCCATTAACTATTTCAGATATACAGTGTGATTTGAGATAATACAATGAATTACTATGTATTCAACATTCAGAAAAGGAGCTACTCACTTCCCTCTGCATCTCTCTGACAGCAATTCCATTCCTC
>NW_011399421.1:0-655 GCF_000754665.1 Bison bison bison | reverse complement strand
AAGACAAGACATCTTCCAGTTTTCCGCCTGAGATGGAAAAGATTTCTTTGGAGCCGTTTTTCTGGGGAGTGGGGGGTGGGGCTGGCGGCCAGGCAGGCTTTGGGAAGGAGCTCATGGTTTGGAATTGCATATGAAAAGAACCAGCTTTCCGGGTTCCAAGGAATCAAGTTTCCTTGCAAACCAACTTTGTCCGGTTCTAGAGAATATCATGGCCCTCCTAGGTCAGGTCATCTTTCCTTTCCGTAGCCCTCGTTTGATCCCTGAATTCTAGCAGCTTGGATTGCCTCTGTGGGCTGGATGGATTGTCCCCCGTTTCACCGGGCGGCGGGAGCGAGGTCCCAGAGGCTCTCCTGGAACCGGGCGTGGGGGCGGGGCTCACCGGGAGCCCGTGGTGAAGGTGGGCAGCGCACCGGGAGCGCGCCCGGGGCGGGGCGAAGCCGGGCGGCGCGGGTCGGGAACCGGGTCGCGGCGGGGATGGGGGGCGGTCCCAGTTGTGCTCCGGGGATCCCCACTGCGGCTGGGAAGGCACCGGGAGCATGGCAGGGGCGGGGCGGCGCGGGGCGGGGGTCGGCTCCTGGCGGGGTGGGGGAGGGCTTCCCCGTTGTCCTCTCGGGGGTCGCCGTGGCGGCTGGGAACGCCCACTGCGTGCGCTCCT
>NW_011399420.1:0-647 GCF_000754665.1 Bison bison bison | reverse complement strand
ACGAAGGGGCAGTGACTCGCCCGTGCATCGTCCGGAAAAAACCCCCAGGTTCCAAATACAGCTCGACAAGTGGCCTCTCTCCCCGGGGACACCTCGAGAGGCAAGCGGAGTTCCAACCTCAACCCAAGACGTGGCCTGACGCTTCTGTCCCCAGTCTGCAGGGACCCTGCGATCGGAGTCTGAAATCAGAGGAACCCTGAGGTTCCTGCCTCAACTGGAGATGAGGCCCTCTTCCAATGCACCAAACCCGTGGAGTCCCGAGTGGCGCCCCCCCACTCCAGTTTCCCTGACTTCTCAGAGCCACCATGAGAAGCCCCCTGAGGTCACCTGCACAAGTCGAGGGAAGCCAGGGTTTCCATCCTCAACCCGAGAAAGACCTCGAGAGACCTTCTTCAACACGTCTCGAGGCCTGATTCGCCTACCATGACTCGAGAGCAATGACGCGCTCCCCCTCGCCACTCTCATGGAGACCCGACTTCCCTGGCGCTCCACGAGAGGCTCACTGACCTCGCCGTCGCACCTCCTGAGAAACCCCCCCCCTGGGGCCGCCGCTCGAGAACCACCCCTAGACTCCCCGGTCATCGCGGAGATGAGGGCCTTCGTCTCCTGCATGGCCTAGAGGCCAACCTCGCGACCTCTCCCCAAAC
>NW_011399419.1:0-790 GCF_000754665.1 Bison bison bison | reverse complement strand
TGCAGTCACTCGAGAGCAACACCCACGCTTTCCTTCGCTACTCAAATGGAAGATTGGACTTCCCTGGGCCACCACAAGAGGCATCTTGAATTTCCCGTCGTAACTCGAGAATCCCGCCGCAACTCGAGAAAAACCACGTGGTTCCCCCGTCATCGCAAGATGAATCCCTTTCCCGCTACAGCGTCTCAGGAGAAGTCCCACGTGAGGAATTGGAGCTCGAAACAGTACTTCGCACCCTTGATGCGCCCCTACAAAATTCCCCGGCATCCCGGTCTCCCTGGATAGGAACACCGAGGTTTTCCGGCACCACTTCCTCTGAGACCCTTATACCCTCCTGATCTCGACAGGAGGGTCGACTCCCCTGCTTTGTCTGGAAGGGGTTCCCGACCTACCGGTCGCACCTCAGGATGAGGCGGGTCTCACGACGACATTCTAGACGTGGCCTCGTGGGTGCTTCCACATTGCGAAGCACCCCGATTTCCCGGTCCCCTCTTGATAAGAACCCGATGCCCGGACATCTCTCCGAAATCCACCCTGTGAATGAAGTCAACACGAAGGGGCAGTGACTCGCCCGTGCATCGTCGGAAAAACCCCCCAGGTTCCAAATCCAGCTCGACAAGTGGCCTCTCTCCCCGGGGACACCTCGAGACGCAAGCGGAGTTCCATGCCTCAACCCAAGACGAGGCCTGACTCTCCTGTCCCCAGTCTGCAGGGACCCTGCGATCGGAGTCTGAAATCAGAGGAACCCTGAGGTTCCTGACTCAACTGAAGATGAGGCTCTCTTCCGATG
>NW_011399418.1:0-651 GCF_000754665.1 Bison bison bison | reverse complement strand
GGGGGCTCGTCCCCCACCACCACCTCGCTCTCTCTGTCAAAGAGTTAACTTACAGCTCCAATTCATCAAGTTCCTTGTCATTCTTCCCTTAACTTCCAACTGAGTCTCCATCTGGAGCGCGGAACCCACCACGCTTCCTAATTATGCCTGGGCTGCTAAGACCCACTCGAGAATGTGTCTAGGGTGAGGCACCTTTCGCTATTCGAGAGGGCGCCTGCGGCCTACGTAAGTTGTGCAAACTTCTTGTCTTGAAGTTTGATTGGTCTTCCGCGTAAACCAAGCTCCGCAGTCTCTTTTCTCCACCGAATTTTCCTACTGAGCTCTCCTCATACTATTATTCTTGACATCTCTGATTAGCATATAAATACTCGCCTAGGCCATCTCTCCTTCGAATACCCCGGGTCAGTTGGGGCTGGTCCCCGGCAGGTGGCGACCGAACAGGGACCTCAGGAGGCAATCCTCAAAGAGCTGAACAGACACGAACCACGCAATCAGCAGGCAATAAGCATGGAGCTCAGCAGTGACGAATCATGCTGCTCAACTGGCAATAATCAAGCACGTGACCAGGCAGGAATCACGCAGCTCAGCTGGCAATTGTCAAGCAGATGAGCCGACAGGAATCACGCAGCTCAGATGGCAATTGTCATGCAG
>NW_011399417.1:0-591 GCF_000754665.1 Bison bison bison | reverse complement strand
TGACTCGGTGCCTCAGCTCAGCTCTCGCCTCCCTCGGACCTAGGAGCCAGGCGTCCTGCAGAGGGCTTAGGGGCTGGGGTTGTGCACACTGCCAAAGCCTCCCGCAGGGAGAGCTCTTTCCGAGGGAAAGGAAGCGCCCCAGGCTGCATCCCAAGCTGGTGCTCCCCGCCCAGACTAAGCGCCGCACGGACGGAATCAGGGTCCCGGTGCCCCTGGCTTGGGGAGGCAGCTCCACAGCCAGAGTGTTGCTCCGTTTGTGCCCAGAAAGCGCCTGCCAGACCGGGCCTTCCCTGGAGCTGTCCTCCCGCCTAGAGGCAGGTGGATGTGCTGTGCGGGCTTCCCCTGTGCGTTTGGGCTCCCTAGCACAGCCGCAGCGCAGGGGAACCAGCCCATGATCAGTGAGCTCCGGGCAGTACTTTGGTCCCAGGTTTGGAGCCCAATGCCCGGAACGCGGGAGAGAAGAGGCTGGCTGCCGGCGGGTGCTTGCAAGCCTGTTACTGGGAAGGACCGAGTGAGCTTCCACACCGGCGGAGCTCCAGCTCTGCGCCCAGGCGCGATAGCACAGAGCCCCGGCCGAGAGGCTGTTCTGGG
>NW_011399416.1:0-845 GCF_000754665.1 Bison bison bison | reverse complement strand
ATGTGCTGTGCGGGCTTCCCCTGTGCGTTTGGGCTCCCTAGCACAGCCGCAGCGCAGGGGAACCAGCCCATGATCAGTGAGCTCCGGGCAGTACTTTGGTCCCAGGTTTGGAGCCCAATGCCCGGAACGCGGGAGAGAAGAGGCTGGCTGCCGGCGGGTGCTTGCAAGCCTGTTACTGGGAAGGACCGAGTGAGCTTCCACACCGGCGGAGCTCCAGCTCTGCGCCCAGGCGCGATAGCACAGAGCCCCGGCCGAGAGGCTGCTCTGGGCTGGGCGAGCCCTCCCCAAGCCCTGCCCAGCTTCTAGCGTTCGCGCCCGGGAAGGCAGGCTGCGGGAGTGTGGGAGACGTGACTGGTGCCTGACTGGTGCCTCAGCTCAGCTCTCGCCTTCCCTTCGGACCTAGGAGCCAGGCGTTCTTGCAGAGGGCTTAGGGGGCTGGGGGTGTGCACACTGCCAAAGCCTCCCGCAGGGAGAGCTCTTTCCGAGGGAAAGGAAGCGCCCCAGGCTGCATTCCCAAGCTGGTGCTCCCGCCCTGACTAAGCGCCGCACGGAGGGAATCAGTGTCCCGGTGCCCCTGGCTTGGGGAGGCGGCTCCACAGCCAGAGTGGTGCTCCGTTTGTGCCCAGAAAGCGCCTGCCAGACCGGGCCTTCCCTGGAGCTGTCCTCCCGCCTAGAGGCAGGTGGCTGTGCTGTGCGGGCTTCCCCTGTGCGTTTGGGCTCCCTAGCACAGCCGCAGCGCAGGGGAACCAGCCCCTGATCAGTGAGCTCCGGGCAGTACTTTGGTCCCAGGTTTGGAGCCCAATGCCCGGAACGCGGGAGAGAAGAGGCCGGCTGCCGGCGGGTGC
>NW_011399415.1:0-603 GCF_000754665.1 Bison bison bison | reverse complement strand
GGAGCCCGTGGTGAAGGTGGGCAGCGCGCCGGGAGCGCGCCGCCCGGGCGAAGCCGGGCGGCGCGGGTCAGGAGTCGGGTCGTGTCGGGGATGGGGGGCGGTCCCAGTTGTGCTCCGGGGATCCCCACTGCGGCTGGGAAGGCACCGGGAGCATGGCAGGGGCGGGCGGCGCGGGGCGGGGGCGGCTCCTGGCGTGGGTGGGGAAGGGCTTCCCCGTTGTCCTCTCGGGGGTCGCCATGGCGGCTGGGAACGCCCATTGCGTGCGCTCCTGGGTCCCCAAGGGCCGGCATCCAGTGGGCGCGGCGGAGGGGTGCGGACCACAGGTCAGGGAACTGGGACTGCGTGGAGCAGGGAACCACGTAGTCCGCCCTCTGTTGGCACAGCCTGGCGGTCGCAGAAAGGCCTCGCCTTTGGGCTCAAGGCCTTTACCGCTCCACCCCTTTGCTGAAAGGTCAGAGCCGCGCGGTTTTCCCAAGCAGCCTAGTGTCCGCTGCAAGTCCAAGGGCCAGAACCCTGAACTCTGGCCGGCTGGCCCAGCCCTGCTTCTGGCACTTTGGAGGCCAGCGGGCCCTTGACCACCTGCTGGGATGGGAAAGGGAAGGG
>NW_011399413.1:0-873 GCF_000754665.1 Bison bison bison | reverse complement strand
AGTTTCCCTGACTTCTCAGAGCCACCATGAGAAGCGCCCTGAGGTCACCTGCACAAGTCGAGGGACACCGGGGTTTCCCGCCTCAACCCGAGAAAGACCTCGAGAGACCTTCTTCAACACGTCTCGAGGCCAGATTCCCCTACTGCCGTGAGCCGGCATATTGCATATTGAGTGCATATTGCATATTGCATATTGAGTGCAGCACTTTCCACAGCATCATCTTTCAGGATCTGGAATAGCTCAACTGGAATTGTATCACTGCTGGGAGCCAGTGAGGTACTCCGCCCATGACAAAGGTCATGAGGAAGGAGGCTCGGCATACGCAAAGGCGGGATCGAGCTTCAGGAGTCCCCCTGGAAATTCTCGAGCATATACCCCCAAAACCAGAGTCTGCCTACTTTCTGCTTGTGCTTTCACCTAAACCTCTGGCTTTACGGGGGGCTCTCCCCACTACCTCTCTCTGAAAAAAGAGTTAGCTTACAGTTCCAGTTAATAATTCCTGGGTGTGACAGTGTTTAACCTACAAACTCCTTTGGAAATCCTCTAGCCTGCCTGAATAGGTTCTTCCGGCCACATGTGATTGTTCAGAGCCTCCCAACTGTGAGAGGCAGGAGATGTTCTAAACTGTCTAAACACAGATTCTTTTGAGTAGTTAAAAGATTGATTAGAAATTGTATTGGTGAATGGTTTTTCACTTGTTGGGCCATTGTTTGCTGCTAAGGTTCCATATCCCTTACCTGCTGTGTCCCTGGCAGTGTATTGATTAATATAATTGGTGTAAGTAGTAGCTTTAATGTTTGTAACCTGGGACTCTTGAGTTAATTCTTTTTCTTGTTATAGCCCACCACACCTTTGCTCTGTAGGAATGCAACT
>NW_011399412.1:0-551 GCF_000754665.1 Bison bison bison | reverse complement strand
GAGTCGGCCGTGACTGAGCAACTGAGCTGAGCTGAGCTGAACTGAACTGAACAACATTGTTTAGTTTTTATTTGCTATTTTTGTCTTCTGTCGAAAGTTTATTTCTTTTTTTAATGCTTTATTTTATATTGGAGTATAACTGGTTAGTAATGTTGTGGTAGCTTCTTGTGTACAGCAAAATGATTCAATTATACATACATCTATTTTTTTCAAATTCTTTTCCTATTTAGGTTCTTACAGAGTATTCAGCATAGTTCCCTGTGGTATAGAGCAGGTCCTTGTTGGTTATCCATTTTAAATAGAGCAGTGTGTACATGTCAATCCAAAACATACCTAATTGATATATGTCTTTTATCATAGGTCACTTTAAACCAGCATGGGAAGTAATCAGAATGAACATTTTACTAATGATAACATTAATTAGTAAAATATTCATTAGGCACAATACCAGACATTCAAACACAAGTGTCTTAAGATTTCTCTTCTCTTGAAAATCAAAAGCATAGGAAAATATTGAGTAACATAGTCTTCCCCCAAAGAGAACTAGCACA
>NW_011399411.1:0-564 GCF_000754665.1 Bison bison bison | reverse complement strand
CTTCACTTTCACATTTCACTTTCATGCATTGGAGGAGGACATGGCAACCCACTCCAGTGTTCTTGCCTGGAGAACCCCAGGGACTGCGGGGCCTGGTGGGCTGCCGTCCATGGGGTCACACAGACTCGGACACGACTGAAACGACTTCGCAGCAGCAGCAGCAGCAGCAGCAGCAGCAGCAGTGTCATAGATATCAAAAGGGTTTAGAACTAGTCAGGTAGGATCACACAAGTCACCGTGAAGCAATACTTCTCCACTTAGCCAAAGCTAACAAAAGATTTCTGTTCTAGGTCAACCTAGAAGAGATCACGGAAGAGGTAAAGAACTTAAAATCCATTAGCAAAGGCAGTTCAACCTCTCAAGAAACCTTGTGCTAGGCACAACACTCTTTTCTGGGGGTCCACTTTCCCTACAACCTCCTTATCCCATTCTGTACCCATTCCTTTGCTTCTCCCATCCTGAAACTGCCACCTGGAAGAAAGAACGACGTCGTTTTCCTTCAGAAAATGCGATTTCATTCCACATACCTTCTTTTAATACCAAGTCATACATTTCCCTTCAGCA
>NW_011399410.1:0-540 GCF_000754665.1 Bison bison bison | reverse complement strand
CAAGAATCAGACAAACCAGAGAAGCCCAGATGATAGTCCTTGAGATGAAGGACTAAGCAGCTGGTTGCGATGGCACCAAGGGGAGAGGTTGCTCTTTGTGTCTGCCCCTCTACTCCTTTCTTCCTGGACGCTTAGGGTTTTGTCATGGAGATTTGAAATAAAGTGCACAAAAGTCATATGTGTTGAATCAAGATTTTGCATTTAACCATCTCTCAAAAAGGAAGAGAGCTTCACCTGCACATGTTTCTTTCAAAACCGTCAATTGCTTTTCAATTCTGGGGTTTCTCTCTTGCCTTGTTCAGTTAGCCTTAACAGTAAAAATCAACGAAAACTACATAAAGATTCAAAGATACCAACAAAGGACAGCTTCTGTTTTTGAAATCATCTTTCCATTTAGTAGAACACGAGCTCTATTCTTTGTATTTTGCCTAGGGAATTAGCAATGTCCTGGTTCAGATGGCAAGGCATCCGCGCGCAGGAGACTGGGGTTTGATCCCTGGGTCGGGAAGATCCCGCCGGAGAAGGAAATGGCAACCCACT
>NW_011399409.1:0-831 GCF_000754665.1 Bison bison bison | reverse complement strand
CCTGAGACGCTGTAGCGGGAAAGGGCTTCATCTTGCGATGACGGGGGAACCACGTGGTTTTTCTCGAGTTGCGGCGGGATTCTCGAGTTACGACTGGGAATTCGGGATGCCTCTTGTGTTGGCCCAGGGAAGTCCAATCTTCCATTCGAGTTGCGAAGGCAAGCTGGGGATTGCTCTCGAGTGAATGCAAGGCCAATAGACCTCATCTAGGCTTGTGTCCAGAAGCCAATGTTCCTCTCCAGGGGCGACCGGCATCTCGGGGTTGCATTCCAGACGCACCCGGGGAGACAGGCATTCATCTCGAGTGGAAGCAAAGAACCCCGCTCTGCTCTCGAGTCGCGACGGGTATCTCTTGGAGCTCACCGGGTGGACTAAAGGGAGTCAAGCCTCCTGAGGCGTTTGGAGAGAGGTCGCGAGGCTGGCCTCTACGCCATGCAGGAGACGAAGGCCCTCATCTCCGCGATGACGGGGGAGTCTCGGGGTGGTTCTCGAGCGGCGGCCCCAGGGTGCGGTTTCTCACGAGGTACGACGGCGAGGTCAGTGAGCCTCTCGTGGGGCGCCAGGGAAGTCGGGTCTCCATGCGAGTGGCGAGGGGGAGCGCGTCATTGCTCTCGAGTCATGGTAGGGGAATCTGGCCTCGAGACGTGTTGAAGAAGGTCTCTCGAGGTCTTTCTCGGGTTGAGGCGGGAAACCCTGGCTTCCCTCGATTTGTGCAGGTGACCTCAGGGGGCTTCTCATGGTGGCTCTGAGAAGTCAGGGAAACTGGAGGTGGGAGGGGCCTCTCGGGACTCCCCTGGGTTTGGTGCATTGGAAGAGGGCCTCATCTCCAGT
>NW_011399408.1:0-772 GCF_000754665.1 Bison bison bison | reverse complement strand
GGCTGGGGGTGTCCAGACCGCCCCCCCACCCCCGCCCCATGTGGGGGCCTGTGTCCGGCAGACCACCCTGCCCCCCGCGGGGGTGGCACCCAGGGGGAGGGGTGCGCCTCGCTCAGAGGGAGCCCCGCTCCCGTCACCCCCGCAGGGGCCCTGCCCACAGGCGCCAAGTGGCTGTCGTTCAGGCTCAGGGGTCGCGTCTCTGAATGAGGAAGCCGTTCAGAGGTGTGGCGGCTGCACCTGCGGACCAGCTCAGGCCCGACATGGCCACAACGCACAGCCCGTACCCGAGCTGGAGGCCGGAGCTGACGTGTCCGGTGGTCTCGCAGGCCTGCTGAGCCCCTCAGTGCACTCTGGGGCAGAGACCCATTGGAGTCGGAGGGCTCCGGAGAAGATGGGCCACTGTGCATGCAGAGGGTGGGCTCCGGGTTGAACCCTCTGCACCGCCCTCACTGGCTCGCCTGCCCGCCCGCTAAAGGCCCGTGCCTGCCTTTTTGTTTTCCAGCCGGGGAGCCCTGGCAGCACCTGGACCCTGGGCTGCCGCAGCGGCTGCTGGAGGAGAAGGAGCGGGTGCTGGCAGTCCTGCGGGAGACCGTCAAGGTGCAGGCCTGGGCGCCCTCCAAGTAGCTTGGCCCAGCAAGCGGTGAGGCAGGGGCAGCCAGGCGGGGCCCCTGACCGGGGGAGCCCGTGAGTGTATCCCAGAGATACCCAGAAGCAGAAGGGAAAGTACAGTGGGCCTCCACCCCTCAGAGACTGACCAACCAGCCTTGCCTGT
>NW_011399407.1:0-761 GCF_000754665.1 Bison bison bison | reverse complement strand
CCCGTCGCGACTCGAGAGCAGACGGGGTTCTTTGCTTCCACTCGAGATGAATGCCTGTCTCCCCGGGTGCGTCTGGAATGCAACCCCGAGATCCCGATGCCCCCTGGAGAGGAACATTGGCTTCTGGACACAAGCCTAGATGAGGTCTATTGGCCCTGCAGTCACTCGAGAGCAATCCCCAGCTTTCCTCCGCCACTCGAATGGAAGATTGGACTTCCCTGGGCCAACACAAGAGGCATCCCGAATTCCCCGTCGTAACTCGAGAATCCCGCCGCAACTGGAGAAAAACCACGTGGTTCCCCCGTCATCGCAAGATGAAGCCCTTTCCCGCTACAGCGTCTCAGGAGAAGTCCCACGTGAGGAATTGGAGGTCGAAACTGTACTTGGCACCCTTGATGCGCCCCCACAAAGTTCCCCGGCATCCCTGTCTCCCTGGAGAGGGACACCGAGGTTTTCCGGCACCACTTCCTATGAGCCCCTTCTATCCTCCTGATCTCCACAGGAGGGTCGACTCCCCTGCTTTGTCTGGAAGGGGTTCCCGACCTTCCGGTCGCACCTCAGGATGAGGCCGGGCTCACGACGACATTCCAGACGTGGCCTCGTGGGTGCGTCCACGTTGCGAAGCACCCCGATTTCCCGGTCCCCTCTTGATAAGAACCCGATGCCCGGACACCTCTCCGAACTCCACCCTGTGAATGAAGTCAACACGAAGGGGCAGTGACTCGCCCGTGCGTCGTCCGGAAAAACCCCCGGTTCCAAAT
>NW_011399406.1:0-585 GCF_000754665.1 Bison bison bison | reverse complement strand
CAGATGTAGGACCTAGAAAAACGGTTCAGATGAACCTGTTTGCAAAGCAGAATTAGAGACAGAGACTGTAGAAAACAAATGTAAGGATACTAAGGCAGGGAAAGGAGGTGTGGGATGAATTGGGAGTTTGACGCATAGCTCATACTTCTTAAATGGACTGTGGGTTTATAAAAGTGGCTGAGTGAATGGCTAAAGGAAATGCCACCATTAACTATGTCAATGCAAACTTTGGTAACTCCTCAGAAAGCTACTGTATGCAAAATCAGTAGGACCCTTCTTAGAAGTCAGCTTGGATCTATCAGCCTTAAAAGAAATATAAATGATTAGACAAGCATCTTTGGAAAAAAAACAATAGAGGTACTCAAAGACTATACAATTCTCAGTTGGGAGACACATGAGCATTAAAGCAAAAGTGAATGTCTATTCGTCCTCCTCTCATTCATTACAAATTATTATTGGGAAGGCATTTTAATAAAAGACCCATACTACAGAGGACTTTATACAAAAGATCAAGATCACTGTGGCACAAATATCAGATGAGTATAAAACTAGAGTAACATGATATATAATGTGTAGCTTGTATCC
>NW_011399405.1:0-656 GCF_000754665.1 Bison bison bison | reverse complement strand
TCACTGACCTAGAGCCAGACATCCTGGAATGTGAAGTCAAGTGGGCCTTAGAAAGCATCACTACAACAAAGCTAGTGGAGGTGACGGAATTCCAGTGGAGCTATTCCAAATCCTGAAAGATGATGCTGTGAAAGTGCTGCACTCAATATGCCAGCAAATTTGGAAAACTCAGCAGTGGCCACAGGACTGGAAAAGGTCAGTTTTCATTCCAATCCCAAAGAAAGGCAATGCCCAAGAATGCTCAAACTACCACACAATTGCACTCATCTCACACGCTAGTAAAGTAATGCTCAAAATTCTTCAAGCCAGGCTTCAGCAATATGTGAACTATGGACTTCCTGATGTGCAAGCTGGTTTTAGAAAAGGCAGAGGAACCAGAGATCAAATTGCCAACATCCACTGGATCATCGAAAAAACAAGAGAGTTCCAGAAAAATATCTATTTCTGCTTTATTGACTATGCCAAAGCCTTTGACTGTGTGGATCACAATAAACTGTGGAAAATTCTTCAAGAGATGGGAATACCAGAGCACATGATCTGCCTCTTCAGAAATTTGTATGCAGGTCAGGTAGCAACAGTTAGAACTGGACATGGAACAACAGACTGGTTCCAAATAGGAAAAGGAGTAAATCAAGGCTGTATATTGTCACCCTGTT
>NW_011399404.1:0-651 GCF_000754665.1 Bison bison bison | reverse complement strand
GCAAACACCACTCGACTTGTCTGACCGCCGGTATTCACTGTCACACATCCCTTCAAGGAGCGGAACCTCGAAAACTCGAGAAGATGGCCAGGCAAGCTGCCTCAGCAGAGCCCACACAGCATGCTCCCATCTCTCCGAGAGAACAGGCTCCACAGGTGTCACCAGACTCGCCTGAGTGAATCAGAAGCAAATTTCAGCATCATCAGAAACACATTCGACAGGCAGTAGCGGGGGCGGGGATGAACTGGGAGACTTGGGTTGACATATATACAGCACTGATACTACACATAAAGTCAATGAGTAAGGACCTAGTGTACAGCACAGGGAAGTCTGCTCAGTGCTCTGTGGTGAAGCAAATGGGCAGGAAATCTAAAAGAGAGACAGATACGTAAATAGATAGATAGATAGATAGATGACTGATTCACTTTGCTGTACAGCAGAAATTGACACAGCAGTGTAAAGCAACTATACGCCAATAAATGAATGAATGGATGAATGAATTTTGAAAAAGGAACACAGTGGGCCCCCTAGAACTTGTGGAAATGAGGAGTCCACACCCAGGGTGCGGCACAGCGTCAGGGCTGCCCTCATGTTGGTCCACTGCCAATGGACCGCCTGGAACAGGCCTCTTCTACCCCAGAGACCTCGGTG
>NW_011399403.1:0-629 GCF_000754665.1 Bison bison bison | reverse complement strand
AACATAACAGGGAGAAAAAATAAATAAACAATTAAAACTCGCAGATTGCGAGCCCTACGGTAACTCCTCCAGCGGAGAAGCAGCGCAGACGCCTGCATCCGCCATTAGCAAGCGGGGGCTGGGCAGGGAGGCACGGCGCGGGCTGCATCGCTGAGAGTAAGAATCTGGCCTGAATACCCTGAGCACTATCTGAGCGAAATAATTTGGGCTAGCAAACCAGACTGTGGGATATCTACCATGCGAAAAGCCAGCCCTAACCTAAGACACCGCCAGCCCGCGCACGGGACAAAGGACTAAACAGAGGTAGCCGGCTGCAAACCTTCCCCCTCCGGTGACAGGCAGCCAGAGCCGGAAGGGGGCAATCGCAGCCCCAGAGAGACATTATCTATAAAACTGGCTTCTTTGCTAACTAAAACTTATTGGGGGTCTGGACGGTCAACATCTGCCTGAGAAGGGGCGCTGGTTTTACACCCAGATAACCAAGTGGCGGGGAGGCGATAAGTCGCAGCATTGGCGCTCGCCAAACACCTCATCACCTGAGCTGCTCGGACCTGGGAAGAGCACAAAACGCAGCCCCAACTGAGTCTGCGCCTCTGAGGACTACCTGAGTGCCTGAGCCAGAGCGGCTT
>NW_011399402.1:0-661 GCF_000754665.1 Bison bison bison | reverse complement strand
CCTGACAGGCTTGTCCGGCCACATGTGATTGCTCACAGCCTCCCAACCATGAGAGGCACGAGATGCTTTAAACCTTCTAAAAACAGGTTCCTTAGAAAAGTTAGAAAACCATTAGTGTAAGTATAGTGGGCTGATTAGAAATTGCATTGGTGAAGGGTTTTCATTTGTTGAGCCAATGTTTACTGCTAAGTCTCCACATCCCCTGCCCTTATACACATTAATGAATATATAGAAGAAATAAGTATTAACCTTTGATATAAATCACGTTAGACCTTAGGCTAAGTAAATTCTTTCCTTAACTAAAACCCACTACACCTTCATCCTATAGGAATGTAACTTTATTTGGGTGGCATCTGTTTTAAGAATAATCACCCCTGGAGAAATAAGTGTTGACTGACCGCTGTCACAAGGAGAGGGTCATAAATTGTCAGCAGGCTCCCCTGGCCAGAAGATGATGTAACACCCCTAAGACCTCTGTATACATTTGTATGAAGCACCTGACTTTAAAGAAGTCAGGACTGCTGTCCCCGCATGACTTTTGTATAACATCTCAGTGTATAAAAACAGACTCTGGAAAATAAGGAATTGGGATCAGTTCCTCGAAAGACTGGTCTCCCCACGTCTCTCTCTCTCTCAAACTCTGGCTGAGTCTCCATCTGGA
>NW_011399401.1:0-623 GCF_000754665.1 Bison bison bison | reverse complement strand
TGGGGAGAGAGATAAGAGTGAAACAAGAGAGAAATGGGTTTAAAAGTGTGTGTGTTAATACATGTGAGTTTGATACTAAGGATAGTGAAGAACAGAAAGAGGAGAGCTGTGAGTGCTTGAGTCTCCTTAAAGGGAAGAATAGAGGTCTGAGGGGAAAAAGGAATCCTGTTATTCTTTGGTGACCATGTGCTGTCACTGTTGCCATGACACAGCTTAGTACTGTCATTTCCAAATAAGGTTGTACGTTCTAGGGATGTGCAAGGCTGTCCTTTAAGGTGCCTGAAGAAAATATTTTGTTATTATTGTTTAATTGTTAAGTCAGGTCTGACTCTTTGCAACCCCATGGACTATAGCCCGCCAGGCTCCTCTGTCCCTTGGATTTCCCAGGCAAGAATACTGGAGTGGCTTGTGATTTTCTTCTCCAGGGGATCTTGCTCATCAAGGGATCAAACTGGTGTCTCCTGCATTGGTAAACAGATTTTTTTTTTAACCACCAAACCACTAGTTATTAGAACTTTAATTTCTATTTAGTTTTTAATCTTGAGAAAACAGAAATACACTAATCTTTGCTAGTATTGAATATATGATTGATACTGGCTCCATCACTCAATCACTAGGGTGGA
>NW_011399400.1:0-614 GCF_000754665.1 Bison bison bison | reverse complement strand
GATAAGGCTTTAAGCTGATAACCACTTTGCTCCAAGAAATTTCTGTGAACCAACACATAGACGAAGAGCGTGCTTGTCTATGCAGATACCTCTCCTCTCTGGACAATGTGTTGCTCACTTAGACAAACAGCTTATTAATCAAACAATTCTCTCATCACTGTGTCTACCAATCAATCCTAAACTGTTGCCATTTTTCCCATTAGTAGTTATTTCTCTCAATTAAAACCCTTAGTTTAGAACTCAAGCCTGGACACTCAAGTCATCTATTAATATAAATATTTTCCTCAGAATACTCTTTCTTGAGATACTTTTAACACTAAGATTCACTCAAGGTGGTGTTCTTCCTTTATAAAATTAGTGTAATAAACTTTGCTTCATCAGTAGACTATTCTAATGGTCTTGGGGGGATTCGGCAGTCAACTATTCTAGTAATGTGCTTCACTAGTAGCTCAGATGGTAAAGCATCTGTCTGCAATGCAGGAGACCTGAGTTCAATCCCTGGGTCTGGGAGATCCACTGGAGAAGGAAACAGCAAGCCACTCCAGTTTTCTTGCCTGGAGAATCCATGGACAGTGGATCCTGGTAGGCTACAGTCCACAGGGTCACAAAGAGTC
>NW_011399399.1:0-573 GCF_000754665.1 Bison bison bison | reverse complement strand
AGTGGCCGCAGGCCGGTGACCCTGCACAGGACCAGGCAGAGCTCCTGCTCAGACTGTTCTCATCACGTCAGCCCAGGCCGAGGTGCCCATTCCTGTCGGCCGAGCGGGATGCTCCGGGGGAAAGGCAGGGGGTGAACGGGACAACCAGCAAATGCAGGTGGTGTCGCCTGCCCATTTGACGCCAAGACAGACAGCTTTGTGGGCCGTGTTTGAGCACAGACGAGCTCAGAAAGATGGTCTTTCCGCGTCCCTGCAGGAAGTATGGAACGGTTATATATTAATATTTTTATTTTTACAGCAAGATGTCAGGTAAAAGTGATTTTTCCTTATGCGACAAGTTGACTTGATGTAAATGGTCAATTCTGTCCATCAACTTGTTATCAACAGTGAAAAACTTTCCAGATGTATGAGTAGAAGTGAAGCTGGAGAGTTTACTTCCTGTAAGAATCTTGTATTTTAATTTGAAAGTCATTTTATTTGCATAATCGTGTATTTAAACTGCTATATAAAAACATCCACCACACATTAGGGGAGAAGAGCAGAAACTGTGAATTCTAGGTTAATGCAGCACAT
>NW_011399398.1:0-563 GCF_000754665.1 Bison bison bison | reverse complement strand
GAAGAGACTACTGGGACAAACCCCTAGTCTATAGTAATACAAATAGGAAAAAAAGCTAACTTGCCACCTTGGAGGTCACTTTTTACACCAACTCTTTACTCTCAAAATTGGTAATTAAAATGAAAGAAGAACTTTTTTCTCTTAGGAAGAACTGTAGTTCATCTTTAGTCCACAAGGGAAAACTTTTTTTTCTAGAATTCCATATAATGAATGTAGAGAAATTTAAAAATTAGAAAATCATTCATTCTCCAACCCAAAATGAAATAATTGACTTAAGCAAGTGTCATCAATCATCAAAGCTTTAAGGGAAAATGTGTTAGGGAAAAGGGAACAAACCTGGTGACAAATATCACCACATGATTATTTGCCAAAAAAAGAAAAGAAAGGAACCAAAAGTTTTAAATGGAAAGATCAGATAGGTCACCACTTTATCCAAGTGATCAAACCTTGTATCACTAATAGTACAACTCTGACATAGTCCTTGATGAGATGCAGTAAGTACATAGCATCATCTATTAAGTATTCTTCTCAAGTGTTTAATCTTAATCGAATTAAACCTTCAG
>NW_011399397.1:3773-4243 GCF_000754665.1 Bison bison bison | reverse complement strand
GAGCGGGGTTCTTTGCTTCCACTCGAGATGAATGCCTGTCTCCCCGGGTGCGTCTGGAATTCAACCCCGAGATTGCGGTCGCCCCTGGAGAGGAGCATTGGCTTCTGGACACAAGCCTAGATGAGGTCTATTGGCCCTGCAGTCACTCGAGAGCAATCCCCAGCTTTCCTTCGCAACTACGAATGGAAGGTTGGACTTCCCTGGGCCAACACAAGAGGCATCCTGAATTCCCCGTCGTAACTCGAGAATCCCGCCGCAACTCGAGAAAAACCACGTGGTTCCCCCGTCATCTCAAGATGAATCCCTTTCCCGGGACAGCGTCTCAGGAGAAGTCCCACGTTAGGAATTGGAGGTCGAAACGGTACTTGGCACCCTTGATGCGCCCCCACGAAGTTCCCGGCATCCCGGTCTCCCTGGAGAGGAACACCGAGGTTTTCCGGCACCACTTCCTCTGAGCCCCTTCTCCCCTC
>NW_011399397.1:0-572 GCF_000754665.1 Bison bison bison | reverse complement strand
AGACCTTCTTCAACACGTCTCAAGGCCAGGTTCCCCTACCATGACTCGAGAGCAATGACGCGCTCCCCCTCGCCACTCGCATGGAGACCCGACTTCCCTGGCGCCCCACGAGAGGCTCACTGACCTCGCCGTCGTACCTCGTGAGAAACCGCACCCTGGGGCCGCCGCTCGAGAACCACCCCGAGACTCCCCCGTCATCGCGGAGATGAGGGCCTTCGTCTCCTGCATGGCCTAGAGGCCAACCTCGCGACCTCACTCCAAACGCCTCAGGAGGCTTGACTCCCTTTAGTCCACCCAGTGAGCTCCAAGAGATACCCGTCGCGACTCGAGAGCAGAGCGGGGTTCTTTGCTTCCACTCGAGATGAATGCCTGTCTCCCAGGGTCGTCTGGAATGCAACCCCGAGATCCCGGTCGCCCCTGGAGAGGAACATTGGCTTCTGGACACAAGCCTAGATGAGGTCTATTGGCCCTGCAGTCACTCGAGAGCAATCCCCAGCTTTCCTTCGCAACTCGAATGGAAGATTGGACTTCCCTGGGCCAACACAACAGGCATCCCGAATTCCCCGTCGTAA
>NW_011399396.1:0-632 GCF_000754665.1 Bison bison bison | reverse complement strand
GAAGGCCCGGTCTGGCAGGCGCTTTCTGGGCACAAACGGAGCAACACTCTGGCTGTGGAGCTGCCTCCCCAAGCCAGGGGCACCGGGACCCTGATTCCCTCCGTGCGGCGCTCAGTCTGGGCGGGGAAGCACCAGCTTGGGAATGCAGCCTGGGGCGCTTCCTTTCCCTCGGAAAGAGCTCTCCCTGCGGGAGGCTTTGGCAGTGTGCACACCCCCAGCCCCTAAGCCCTCTGCAAGGACGCCTGGCTCCTAGGTCCGAAGGGAAGGCGAGAGCTGAGCTGAGGCACCAGTCAGGCACCAGGCACGTCTCCCACACTCCCGCTGCCTGCTCCTTCCCGGGCGCGAACGCTAGAAGCTGGGCAGGGCTTGGTGAGGCTCGCCCAGCCCAGAGCAGCCTCTTGGCCGGGGCTCTGTGCTATCGTGCCTGGGCGCAGAGCTGGAGCTCCGCCGGTGTGGAAGCTCACTCGGTCCTTCCCAGTAACAGGCTTGCAAGCACCCGCCGGCAGCCAGCCTCTTCGTCTCCCGCGTTCCGGGCATTGGGCTCCAAACCTGGGACCAAAGTACTGCCCGGAGCTCACTGATCATGGGCTGGTTCCCCTGCGCTGCGGCTGTGCTAGGGAGCCCAAACGCAC
>NW_011399395.1:0-606 GCF_000754665.1 Bison bison bison | reverse complement strand
TCCCAAGGTCAGTCTCAAGACTGGTCCATCTCCTCTTGCTTCAGACTCCTGTATATCCCTAGGCTTCATAAATATTTGTGGCATGGCATTATGAATAAATGAGTACGTGTTCTTGTGTTCTTTATTTCTTCCGCAAGTGTTGTAGAGGAAGGAAAGAGCTGGAAAAGGGGGAGGAATCTCTGAAAAAATGCGTCAGCGGGCTGCAGGGCTGGAGGGGGAGAGTGTCCCTTTAGCCCCAGCTCCAATTCAGAATAGGAGTTGTTGCCTTGGTGGCGGTAATGTTTGCGAGTGTGTGTGTGCGTTGAGGTGGGGAAGAAGCAACCCCTAAACGCGAGAAAACCATTTTTGCTTGGGTTTGTTTAGGCCGGGCAAGTGTTTTCTCAATGCCGCCCACCTTCTCTTGCAAGGTGCTTGATTTAATCATTTAAATGTTCTATGGGGAGAGGAAGGATAAAACAAAACTCCCTAAATCTATGTCAGATTCCCTTGGTCCACATGGAACCCTTTCCCTGTCTTCCTCTTCATACACATCCAGTTGATCCAGAGGCTGAGAACCCACACTCCCTCCCGCCAACACCAAGCCTCCCGCTCCCGCCCCCTCCCACC
>NW_011399394.1:0-549 GCF_000754665.1 Bison bison bison | reverse complement strand
ACATCTTTTACCCAGTCCTCCTTATTTTAACCTTGAAACCCGTTGGGTTTCCGTGGTGGCTCAGATGGTAAAGATCTGCCTGCAGTGCAAGAGACCAGGCTTTGATCCTGGAGTCAGGATGATCCCCTGGAGAAGGGCGTGGCAACACACTAGAGTATTCTTCCGTGGAGAATTCCATGGACGCAGGCTCCTGGTAGGTCACGATCCATGGGGTTGCAAAGAGTCGGCATGTCTGAGTGACTAACATTTCCACTATAAATTTCAGAAAAACCTGTTGTTACAAATGTTGAACCTTTTGAGGATTCTTCTTTGTAAACTAAACCTAAGTTGTAGATTTTGCTACTGCGTATTTTAGATTAGGCATTCCAGCTCCCATCTATTTTTCTGGGTTCCAAAAGTTTGTTGCTGTTGTTACCTTTCTTGTTTGACTTGTGATTTTTTGTCTTTAAAATATGCAGTTAGAGTGAGGTTTTTGAAGGCAGAGAATTGAATTATTAAATGTACTCTTTTAATTCAGAAGACTCTTTTTTCATTGACTTTAGAGGGTAA
>NW_011399393.1:0-686 GCF_000754665.1 Bison bison bison | reverse complement strand
GGGCCGCAAGTGCGTTCGAAGTGTCGATGATCAATGTGTCCTGCAATTCACATTAATTCTCGCAGCTAGCTGCGTTCTTCATCGACGCACGAGCCGAGTGATCCACCGCTAAGAGTCGTATGAGGTTTTCAAGGGTTTCGTTTCGCGGGACACCCGCCCCTGGCGCGGCACATCCCACCCACCCCCGCCTCCCTCCCCCGGAGGTGGGAGTTGGGGCAGGGGGTTGCCTCTGGCCGGCCAAGTCAGACAGAAAACAGCAGAACGGAGGGGTCGGGAAAGGGTCCACACGACGGGGCGTCCGGCGCCAAGCCGCCAGGGCGGGCTCGGACAACCCCACAGGCGCCCGGGGGGCCCCCAACCCTCCCCCAGGGACGCGGGGCAGCGCGCGCACGCGCCGCCGCACACGGCCACGGCCCACACGACGGCCGTCGGGTAGCCCCCTCCCGACGGCCGCGGCGGCAGTGACCGTGGCGCGCCACGCCGCGCGCCACCCCGTCCCCTCGGGGGACGGCGGGGTCTGGGGGGAGACGGGAGGCAGCTCCCGACTACTCCCCGCGGGCCCGACCGCCCCGAACCCCAAGGCGGACGGGCGACACCCCCCCCCAGGGGTCTTTAAACCTCCGCGCCGGGACGCGCTAGGTACCTGGAAAGGGTGAGGCGGGCGAGGGGCACGGCACGCCCCACGG
>NW_011399392.1:0-620 GCF_000754665.1 Bison bison bison | reverse complement strand
ATTTTGTGCAAAAATTTTTTAAACTCAAATGTAATAAATCACCCAACTTCTCCCCCTTCCAATATTTCAGGAGAAAAAAGAGGAGAGCAAGAGGAGAGAAAAGACATTTACACAAAGTGTACTGTGTTTTGGATGTAGTCTTTAAGATCAATGGAAAGAAAACAAACTCTGGGTGAAAATACTTGGATCTGTAACAGTATTTTTTTTTTTTTTAATAGTGTAGTCCAAGAGGAAATGTGTGTAAACAAATTACGTTTACTTTGATATACAATGTTTTTTCTTATGCAAAGTGCTGGGTATAAACCATGTAAGTTCTGTACAGAAAATGTAGAAAAGGAAGTAGTAGTCTACTTGTTGCCATTATACCCTCTATTTCCACACATTTAAGGGTCAGCAGAACACTGGGCTGACCTTCGTCAATATTCCTTTGGGGGTATGCTGTTAAATTCTTGTCTTCCATTTCTATCTTGTCTCCAGTATTCACTGTTGACAATTCTATATGGAATGGCCAATCCAGGCTGCTGACCGGAGAGTCCCAAGTAAACTGAATTATGTAACAGAAAAAGCCAACTGAAAATGGGTAGAGGGCCTGCTCTCACGACTCTGTCATATGTGCTAGA
>NW_011399391.1:4263-4845 GCF_000754665.1 Bison bison bison | reverse complement strand
GGAGGTGGGAGGGGCCTCTCGGGACTCCCCTGGGTTTGGTGCATTGGAAGAGGGCCTCATCTCCAGTTGAGGCAGGAACCTCAGGGTTCCTCTGATTTCAGACTCCGATCGCAGGGTCCCTGCAGACTGGGGACAGGAGAGTCAGGCCTCGTCTTGGGTTGAGGCATGGAACTCCGCTTGCCTCTCGAGGTGTCCCCGGGGAGAGAGGCCACATGTCGAGCTGGATTTGGAACCTGGGGGTTTTTTCCGGACGATGCATGGGCGAGGCACTGCCCCTTCGTGTTGACTTCATTCACAGGGTGGAGTTCGGAGAGGTGTCCGAGCATCGGGTTCTGATCAAGAGGGGACCGGGGAATCGGGGTGCTTCGCAATGTGGAAGCACCCACGAGGCCACGTCTGGAATGTCGTCGTGAGACCGGCCTCATCCTGACGTGCGACCGGAAGGTCGGGAACCCCTTCCAGACAAAGAAGGGGAGTCGACCCTCCTGTCGAGATCAGGAGGGTAGAAGGGGCTCAGAGGAAGTGGTGCCGGAAAACCTCGGTGTTCCTCTCCAGGGAGACCGGGATGCCTGGGAACTTTAT
>NW_011399391.1:0-901 GCF_000754665.1 Bison bison bison | reverse complement strand
TGCGAGTGGCGAGGGGGAGCGCGTCATTGCTCTCGAGTCATGTAGGGGAACCTGGCCTGGAGATGTGTTGAAGAAGGTCTCTCGAGGTCTTTCTCGGGTTGAGGCAGGAAACCCTGGCTTCCCTCGACTTGTGCAGGTGACTTCAGGGGGCTTCTCATGGAGGCTCTGAGAAGTCAGGGAAACTGGAGGTGGTGGGGGGGGTCTCTCGGGACTCCTCGGGGTTTGAGGCATTTGAAGAGGGCCTCATCTCCACTTTAGGCAGGAACCTCAGGGTTCCTCTGATTTCAGACTCCGATCGCAGGGTCCCTGCAGACTGGGGACAGGAGAGTCAGGCCTCGTCTTGGGTTGAGGCATGGAACTCCGCTTGCCTCTCGAGGTGTCCCCGGGGAGAGAGGCCACTTGTCGAGCTGTATTTGGAACCTGGGGGTTTTTTCCAGTCGAAGCACGGGCGAGTCACTGCCCCTTCGTGTTGACTTCATTCACAGGGTGGAGTTCGGAGAGGTGTCCGGGCATCGGGTTCTTATCTAGAGGGGACCGGGAAATTGGGGTGCTTCGCAATGTGGAAGCACCACGAGGCCACGTCTGGAATGTCGTCGTGAGACCGGCCTCATCCTGAGGTGCGACCGGAAGGTCGGGAACCCCTTCCAGACAAAGCAGGGGAGTCGACCCTCCTGTGGAGATCAGGAGGGTAGAAGGGGCTCAGAGGAAGTGGTGCCGGAAAACCTCGGTGTTCCTCTCCAGGGAGACCGGGATGCCGGGGAACTTTGTGGGGGCGCATCAAGGGTGCCAAGTACCGTTTCGACCTCCAATTCCTAACGTGGGACTTCTCCTGAGACGCTGTAGCGGGACAGGGCTTCATCTTGCGATGACGGGGGAACCACGTGGTTTTTCTCGAGTTGCG
>NW_011399390.1:0-540 GCF_000754665.1 Bison bison bison | reverse complement strand
CTCTGGTCTCCTTTCCCTGCTCATTACTGTTCAACAGGCTGCGCAGGTTTAAAAAGGGGTCCACTAAAGTCTTCCATCCTCCTCCCTTCAACGAGGCAGAAGGGGCAACTCCTGCTCAGCCCCTGAGCGAGGCAGGACTTCGCAGCTCACTCTCGCAAACAGAAGTGAAGGTGTGCGGCCTTGAGACCAGGGCGTGAAAGCCCCGGGCTAAACCCCGCACTCTCGCTCTCAGAGGGTGTTCCGAGGAGCGCCAGGCCATGGGAAAGCCACACGGCAGGGACCTCGGCCTGTCCCCAGCAGCCAGGTGAGTCTGAAAGCCTGCCATCCAGCCCTGGGGGGCCTTCCCTTGCCCTCAGGAGGCCCTGAACCAGGCCTGCCTGCTACAATGCACAGGCACTGGGGACTGTGAGCTGCTCCCTGGGAAGTCACTAAGCTTTGCAATGATTCGTTACGTAGCAGTGGATAAAGGACACACACGGTTTTTAATTCACTGCTGGAGTCCTACTTCTGACCATGTCTGGCCCAAACTAACTGCTCACT
>NW_011399389.1:0-1007 GCF_000754665.1 Bison bison bison | reverse complement strand
GAAAGAGCCACAGATTGTCTGCTGCACTGGAAACTTGTTCCACACATGTAAGGAGAACTGGAAAAGTCCTGGGCCTGTGCTGCCCAGGATCAGCCCAAAAGCCAGCACGTCTGTCTCCATGAGGGTGGCACACACTGACACGATGTGACACAAAACGCAAGATACGCTAAGCTAGGCTATCCGTGCAAAACGACAGGCATCCTAGGAGAGACAGGGTGTGAGTGTGGCATGTCTCCAGACACTTCCAGCCTCCCTGGCAGTGCAGGTAGGCAAAGAAAGTGCAGGGGTGAGTGTACGTGTGTGACCCTCTGCTGGGATGTACCTGTGAGGGAGGGAACAAGGAGGAAGCAAGGGTGGTGGGCTTATTTCGTGTCCCAAGGGAACTCGGGGGAGTGGGAGACGGGGAAGCCCCTGGGGGCAATTTGAAGCCTGCTGGTTTTCAGGGTCCAGGGTCTAGGCAGGAGCGGTCCTGCCAAAGATACCCCTTGGTGTGTGCTGAAAGTCCTGACGTGAATTCCTTCTTTCCTCTGGGGTCATGCCCCTGACTGTGGGGTTTAGAGTGGCAAAGGTGTGCGTCTGCATCTGAGGGAGGATTCTGGCTCTTTCCCTGGAGCCGATTCTCTGATTTTGTCATAGGGGATTTGCACCAGGTGACACTCAGAGGGATCCTGCCTTCCAGGTGACTGTCTTGGATGTCTTTGGGCCCAACCAGGGACAGGCTTCATTGGCACTTCGGCTGTGTAGGCAAGCAGGTATACCTGATTGTATGAAGACCTACCTGGGCCTAATGAGAGCAACTGAAAGGGAGTCTTGGCATTTAGTCAATCAGTGAGGTCTGGGTGGTTCAAACACTCTTGGCGTTAAGGTACAGAGTCAGAAGTGCAACCTGAGATGAGCAAGTGAAAGAAAATAACCAGGAGAAAGAAAGTTGGGTGCTTACCACAGTTCATGTTCCTGGAGAAGAGAGCGTGTACTTCTGCATATGTGCAAGTTTCCTCTCAGGGATG
>NW_011399388.1:0-626 GCF_000754665.1 Bison bison bison | reverse complement strand
TAATTGATGAATGGATAAAAACCTGTGGTATTTGTTCACAATGGAGTTCATGTAAGCCATATACCATATTGATATACCATATCCAGCCTAAAAAAAAAAAAAGACATTGCTATACAGCCAAGAAATGGATGAATCTTGAAATACACAAACTAGGGGACTTCCCTGGAAATCCAGTGTTTAAGACTATGCACAGGTTCCATCCCTGGGCAGGGAACTAAGATCCCACATGCCACATAGATAAATAAGTAAATATTTCAAAAGAAAATATGACATATGAATAAAGCCAGACACAGAGGTCACACATTGTATGTGGGAGAATGTAGGTAGAAAAGAAGCAGGAAAGAGAAGCATTCTGTAATGCAAATGAAACATTTTTTTTTTTTTTTAGGGTTAGGAGGAAATGCACTGCTCTGATAAAGGCTGTCAATAAATTAAATAAAATAACAACTAAAAATTGACCATTGAGTTAAACATTTGGAATTCACTGTTGATCTTGACAAGAGTGAATTTAAAGGAAAATGAGAGACGTGGAGATAACAAATTCTACAAACAACTCTGCAGAAGTCTACCATAAGCAAATATGAAATAAAAAAAGCATAGGCAGGATATGTCACCAAAAGACAGAT
>NW_011399387.1:0-595 GCF_000754665.1 Bison bison bison | reverse complement strand
GATATAAACATCTGAATGCAGAGTTCCAAAGAAGAGCAAGAAGAGATAAGAAAGCCTTCTTCAGCAATCAATGCAAAGAAATAGAGGAAAACAACAGAATGGGAAAGACTAGAGATCTTTTGAAGAAAATCAGAGATACCAAAGGAACATTTCATGCAAAGATGGGCTCGATAAAGGACAGAAATGGTATGGACCTAAGAGAAGCAGAAGATATTAAGAAGAGATGGCAAGAATACACAGAAGAACTGTACAAAAAAGATCTTCACTACCCAGATAATCACGATGGTGTGATCACACACCTAGAGCCAGATATCCTGGAATGTGAAGTCAAGTGGGCCTTAGAAAGCATCACTATGAACAAAGCTATTTGGGGTGATAGAATTCCAGTTGAGTTACTTCAAATCCTGAAAGATGATGCTGGGAAAGTGCTGCACTCAACACGCCAGCAAATTTGGAAAACTCAGCAGTGGCCACAGGACTGGAAAAGGTCAGTTTTCATTCCAATCCCAAAGAAAGGCAATGCCAAAGAATGCTCAAACTACTACACAATTGCACTCATCTCACACGCTAGTAAAGTAATGCTCAAAATTCTCCA
>NW_011399386.1:0-530 GCF_000754665.1 Bison bison bison | reverse complement strand
CACCAACTCCTGCAGTTTACCCAAAGCATGTCCATTTGAGTCAGTGATGCCATCTAACCATCTCACCCTCTCGTGGTCCCCTTTTCCTCCAGCCTTCAATCTTTCCCAACATCAGGGTCTTTTCAAATGAGTCAGCTCTTCGCATCAGGTGGCCAAAATGTTGGAGTTTCAGCTTCAACATCAGTCCTTCCAACGAACACCCAGGACTGATTTCCTTTAGGATGGACTGGTTGGATCTTGTAGTCCAAGGGACACTCAAGAGTCTTCTCCAACACCACAGTTCAAAAGCATCAGTTTTTCTGCGCTGAGCATGAGACACAGGACACAGCCAGCAGTAACACCTTCTCACACAGATTTCCAGTCAGTGCCTGTCAACCTTCTACACCCTTGGCTTCTCTCCTTTGGGTCTGAGAGCTCAAGGCCTCATGAAATTGAGGTGTTCTCCTTCTCAGAAAATGGAACTTGGCACACAGCCCCATGCCTCATTCTGCCAGCCAAGGCTATCAGCTCCTCTTACTGAAGAGCCATGT
>NW_011399385.1:0-517 GCF_000754665.1 Bison bison bison | reverse complement strand
CATCTTTTCTGATCACAATGGGGTAAGATTAGATGTCAACTACAGGAAAAAAACTAATTAAAAATACAAACATATGGAGGCTAAACAACACACTTCTGAATAACCAACAAATCACAGAAGAAATCAAAAAAGAAATCAAAATATGCATAGAAATGAATGAAAATGAAAACACAACAACCCAAAACCTAAGAGACACAGTAAAAGCAGTGCTAAGGGGAAGGCTCATAGTGATACAGGCATATCTCAAGAAATAAGAGAAAAACCAAATAAATAACCTAACTCGACACCTAAAGCAACTAGAAATAGAAGAAATGAAGAACCCCAGGGTTAGAAGAAGGAAAGAAATCATAAAAATTAGGCAGAAATAAATGATAAAGAAACAAAGGAGACCATAGCAAAAATTGACAAAGCTAAAAGCTGGTTCTTCGAGAAGATAAATAAAATAGACAAACCATTAGTTAAGATTCATCAAGAAAAAAAGGGAGAAGAACCAAATCAACAAAATTAGAAATGAAAA
>NW_011399384.1:0-606 GCF_000754665.1 Bison bison bison | reverse complement strand
GCCGGGCGGCGCGGGTCGGGAACCGGGTCGCGGCGGGGATGGGGGCGGTCCCAGTTGTGCTCCGGGGAGTCCCACTGCGGCGTGGGAAGGCACCGGGAGCATGGCAGGGGCGGGGCGGCGCGGGGCGGGGGTCGGCTCCTGGCGGGGGTGGGGGAGGGCTTCCCCGTTGTCCTCTCGGGGGTCGCCGTCGCGGCTGGGAACGCCCACTGCGTGCGCTCCTGGGTCCCCAAGGATCGGCATCCAGTGGGCGCGGCGGAGGGGTGCGGACCACAGGTCAGGGAACTGGGACTGCGTGGAGCAGGGAACCACGTAGTCCACCCTCTGTCGGCACAACCTGGCGGTCGCAGAAAGGCCTCGCCTTTGGGCTCAAGGCCTTTACCGCTCCACCCCTTTGCTGAAAGGTCAGAGCCGCGCGGTTTTCCCAAGCAGCCTAGTGTCCGCTGCAAGTCCAAGGGCCAGAACCCTGATCTCTGGCCGGCTGGCCCAGCCCTGCTTCTGGCACTTTGGAGGCCAGCGGGCCCTTGACCACCTGCTGGGATGGGAAAGGGAAGGGTCCACGAATTGCACCCTAGAAACTTAGTAGGGTGCATGGGTTTCAAAACCCGG
>NW_011399383.1:0-645 GCF_000754665.1 Bison bison bison | reverse complement strand
CAGGAACCAATATCCTGCTGCAATATGCAACTTGCAACCAAGAAGAAAAGGCAAAAAGTATTAGTAAACTTGGTTTCATGGTTTAAATAGACAATGGAAAGAACTTTTTAAAATGGAAATAATTTAAAAAAAGAAAGAAAGAAAGAAACTGAAAATGAAGAAAAAAGATGCAACAGACAATGATATGAAACACCATCTAGTCCTGAGATCTCTTTCTGAACTTTCCATTCCATTCCCAAACACTAGGAAATTGAAGGAGGTCCTCATATAGTTTTAAAGATACTATAAAAAGTCAGAACTGATTTCCCGTTTGGTTGCTTTTCCAGATTTTTCAGGTACTGGGCATGTTAATAACTGACTTCCAGATACAGTTTCTTTACCCTGGTTGACAGAGTGCAGACAGTGCATCCAGATGGGCCCTCAGCAATTCCTGCTGCCCAACAGCACTGAGACCACAGCTCCAAACCATGCGTGTGAAGTCATGCCTAGGACAGTGCCCAGGGGAGCCTCCTCACAAGGTGCAGGTCACTGGTTCATGGGGAGACGGGATCTAAGAGGAGATGACAAGCGCTAAGAGAAGGTCCCAGGTGAATGTGAATAGAAAGGTGTCAGGTAGGATACTTCAGCGTCAGAATGATTAGTTAG
>NW_011399382.1:0-571 GCF_000754665.1 Bison bison bison | reverse complement strand
AAAAACGTAAATAAAAAAAAAAAAAAACCCCGACACATTTCTTCGTACAATGCCACAGTGGAAGGAATACAGGCCTTCAATATTAAGACCTAAATTTGCAAAAAACTTGGAGCTTGGTTTTTTGTTTTGTTTTGTTTGAATCAAACCACCACATCATTTACAGTTTTTACACGTTCTAATTATTCGGTTCCAAAACACCAAACTTGTACTGCACACGGTCCCCATGGAAAGGCCCCCTCAGCAGGACAGCCACAGATGCTGCCATGAAAGGGCAGCAGGGTGCCCTCCTCCCTTGTTTTCTGCCTGGGCGGCCACCGGGTTTTGAAACCCATGCACCCTACTAAGTTTCTAGGGTGCAATTCGTTGACCCTTCCCTTTCCCATCCAAGCAGGTGGTCAAGGGCCCGCTGGCCTCCAAAGTGCCAGAAGCAGGGCTGGGCCAGCCGGCCAGAGATCAGGGTTCTGGCCCTTGGACTTGCAGCGGACACTAGGCTGCTTGGGAAAACCGCGCGGCTCTGACCTTTCAGCAAAGGGGTGGAGCGGTAAAGGCCTTGAGCCCAAAGGCGAGGCCT
>NW_011399381.1:0-633 GCF_000754665.1 Bison bison bison | reverse complement strand
ATTCGATCCCGAACCTTTACTTTAAAAAGAATTTCTCCCCAAAAGGAAAGCCAGGCCCCCCAGCCCTTCCCTGCGGCGCCTGCCCACGTCACCGGCGCCCCCGGCCCTCCCGCGGCCCCGCCTTACCGAGTCCCGCGGCCCCGCCGCGCCGCCGCGGCGTCGCTGCGCCCCGCTCGCCGCTCCGTGTCTGCCCTGCGGGGCGCCGGGCCCGACGCCCTCCCCTTCCTCCTCCTCCTCGTCCTCGTCCTCGTCCTGGTCCCGATCCTCGCCGCCGCCGAGCGCTGCCCGCGCGCCGAGCTTAGCGCCTGGCCGCCCAGGGCAGCCGCGGGGGCTCGGCCGGGCGCCCCCTGCGCCAGCGCCTCATCCCGCCGCGCCGCCCCGTCAGGCTCGGGGGCGGGGACGCCGGGCTCCCGGCCGCGGCCTCGGAGTCCTCCTTCCCTTCGACCCTCACTGCGATCGCCCTCCCCCGGCCGAGACGGCCCCGGGGATGCGGTCCTGGGCTCCGAGCCCCTAGCCCGCCGCCTCCGGGCAGCCCCCGCAGCGCCCCCGCCCCGCTCGCGGCGCGCGCCCGCTGGAGCCCGCCGCCGGGCCGGGCCTCCGCCTCCCGCGCTCCGCCTCCTCCTGCGCCCGCGA
>NW_011399380.1:0-727 GCF_000754665.1 Bison bison bison | reverse complement strand
ATTGTCTGCTGGGGTGCAAGATTCGTGTCTGCTCAGTCACGGGTGTCAAGCCTGCTGAGTCACGTGTTTAGAGTCTGCTTAGCCACTTCATGGCAGTCTGCTCAGCTCCTTGATTTTTTGCCCTAGCTGAGCTTGCCGAGATTCGTGTCCTGCTCAGCTCCTTGATCTTTGCCTGCTGAGCTGTGTGATTCCTGCCTGCTCAGCTCCATGAGTATTGCCTGCTGAGCTGCATGATTGATGTCTGCTGAGCTGCACCATTGTGTCTGCTGAGCTGCACCATTGGTGTCTGCTGAGCTGCCCAAATTGTGTCTGCTCAGTCACGGGTGTAGAGCCTGCTGCGTCACGTGTTTAGAGTCTGCTTAACCACTTCATTACAGTTTGCTCAGCTCCTTGACGATTTCCTGCTCCTCTCCGTAATTAGTGCCTTCTTAGCCAAGTGATTAGTGTCTGCTCAGCTCTTTGATTATTGCCTCCTGAAGCACGTGATCAGTGCATGATAGCCACGTGATCAGCGCCTCTCAGTCACGTGATCAGCGCCCCTCAGTCACGTGATCAGCGCCTCTCAGTCACGTGATCAGTGCCTCTCAGTCACGTGATCAGTGCATGCTCAGTCACGTGATCAGTGCCTCTCAGTCACGTGATCAGTGCATGCTCAGACACAATATCAGTGCATGCTCATCCACGTGATCAGGGCCTGCTCAGTCACGTGATCAGGGTCTGCTGAATC
>NW_011399379.1:0-766 GCF_000754665.1 Bison bison bison | reverse complement strand
ATTAACAGGGTGCTCTCCCTGACAATCATTCTCTGAAGAAAATCAACTTAAGGCTCTAGTTAATAAGTCTCCTGGGCTTGAAAGGAGCATTTTAATTCTAACCCCTCTGTTACTATTTTAGCTTGCTTGGCAGGTCTATTCATACTCTTGTATTTAATGCACATGATTGTTCACAACAAAACCCAAGTATAACCTTTGAGTGATAAAACAGCATTATTAGAATAATACTGCATTGTTGAGCCAATGTTTCCTTCTGAGTTTCCTTGTCCTTTACCCAATTTGCACCTGGGAGTGCATTAGCTAATATATTGGAATGCAAGAAAACAAGCCGTAGCCTTGGTATTAGCAACATAAGACTCTTGAGTTAATAAGTTTGTTCTTTCTTGTAATCCACTGCACCTTTGCTCCATAAGAATGTAACTCTGTTTCCTGAGGGGAAAGAATGTAACTCTGTTTCCTGAGGGGGACTGCAGACTGGAAAGATAAAGGGAAAGCAGGTTTTGAGGTTGACCAACATTTATCAAGAAAGAGTTGCAAAATGTTAACAGGCCACAGAGCCAGAAGATAGTGTACATAACATAAGACCCTTGTTTGTGAAAAGCTTTGCAAAAAATGTCCTGGTTTCGATAAACGTAAAACTGATGGAATGTTGAGCTTATTCTGCATGACTTTGTATCTTTCACTTCTGGAAATGTGTAACTCAGGGTATAAAAGCCCCTTTTGAAAATAAAGCTGCAGACCCGTTTCACCTAAGCTGGGTCTCCCC
>NW_011399378.1:0-607 GCF_000754665.1 Bison bison bison | reverse complement strand
CTTACAGACAGTAAACTCTCCAGCTTCACTTCTACTCATACATCTTGAAAGTTTTTCACTGTTGATTACAAGTTGATGGACAGAATTTACCATTTACATCAAGTCAACTTAGTCAAATAAGGAAAAATCACTTTTACCTGACAACTTGGCTGTAAAATAAAAATATTAATATATAACCATTCCATACTTCCTGCAGGGATGCAGAAAGATCATCTTTCTGAGCTCGTCTCTGCTCAAACACGGCCCACAAAGCTGTCTGTCTTGGCGTCAAATGGGCAGGCGACACCACCTGCGTTTGCTGGTTGTCCCATTCACCCCCTGCCTTTCCCCGGGATCCCCGCACTCGGCCGACAGGAAAGGGCACCTCAGCCTGGGCTGACGTGGCGAGAACAGTCTGAGCAGCAGCTCTGCCTGGTCCTGTGCAGGGTCACCAGCCTGCGGCCACTCTGAACGTGGACTCGGGACACGGGCATAGCTGTGCGGGTGTGGCACCAGGCAGGCCTCGGGGCCCCCAGCCACCCGGCCGCACCCAGACCCAAGGCCCCCTGCTCACCACGAGGGAGGCCTTTGGATTCTATCCCATTTTGAAAATTGTTATAACTGCCAA
>NW_011399377.1:0-749 GCF_000754665.1 Bison bison bison | reverse complement strand
TCGAGGGCCTTCGTCTCCTGCATGGCCTGGAGACCAATCTCGCGACCCTCTCTCCAAACGCCTCAGGAGGCTTGACTCCCTTGAGTCCACCCAGTGAGCTCCAAGAGATACCCGTCGCGATTCGAGAGCAGAGCGGGGTTCTTTGCTTCCACTCGAGATGAATGCCTGTCTCCCCGGGTGCGTCTGGAATGCAACCCCGAGATCCCTGTCGCCCCTGGAGAGGAACATTGGCTTCTGGACACAAGCCTAGATGAGGTCTCTTGGCCCTGCAGTCACTCGAGAGCAATCCCCAGCTTTCCTTCGCAACTCGAGAGGAAGATCGAACTTGCCTGGGCCAACACAAGAGGCATCCTGAATTCCCCGTCGTAACTCGAGAATCCCGCCGTAACAAAAAAAAAAACCACGTGGCTCCCCCGTCATCGCAAGATGAAGCCCTTTCCCGCTACAGCGTCTCAGGAGAAGTCGCACGTTAGGAATTGGAGGTCGAAAGGGCACTTGGCACCCTTGATGCGACCCACAAAGTTCCCCGAAATCCCGGTCTCCCTCGAGAGGAACACTGAGGTTTTCCGGCACCCCCTCCTCTGAGCCCTTTCTCCCCTCCTGATCTGGACAGGAGGGTCGACTCCCCTGCTTTGTCTGGAAGGGGTTCCCGACTTTCCGGTCGCACCTCAGGATGAGGCCGGTCTCACGAAGACATTCCAGACGTGGCCTCGTGGGTGGTTCCACATTCCATAGGACCCCGATTTCCC
>NW_011399376.1:0-611 GCF_000754665.1 Bison bison bison | reverse complement strand
TATTTCTCCATCTATTAGTGTCCTCTTTGATTTCTTTCACCAGTGTTTTATAGTTTTCTATATATAGATCTTTAGTTTCTTTAGGTAGATATATTCCTAAGTATTCCATTCTTTTCATTGCAATGGTGAATGGAATTGTTTCCTTAATTTCTCTTTCTATTTTCTCATTATTAGTGTATAGGAATGCAAGGGATTTCTGTGTGTTGATTTTATATCCTGCAACTTTACTATAATCACTGATTAGTTCTAGTAATTTTCTGGTGGAGTCTTTAGGGTTTTCTATGTAGAGAATCATGTCATCTGCAAATAGTGAGAGTTTTACTTCTTCTTTTCCAATTTGGATTCCTTTTATTTCTTTTTCTGCTCTGATTGCTGTGGCCAAATCTTCCAAAACTATGTTGAACAGTAATGGTGAAAGTGGGCACCCATGTCTTTTTCCTGACTTGAGAGGAAACGCTTTCAATTTTTCACCATTGAGGATAATGTTTGCTGTGGGTTTGTACATCTTATGATAGGTCAGAATATTCATGTATATCTCACCATTTCTATATCTACATCTAAATCTGTGTTTATATCGCCTGAAGAGGAAAAGACCACTGAATGCAGGCATT
>NW_011399375.1:0-577 GCF_000754665.1 Bison bison bison | reverse complement strand
TATAACTAAGAAAATTTGAAGTTTAATAGGTTTTATTCCATTGTTATTCCAACACAAACTTTGATCATGGTTACAATGAATAAATAACTGAAATACAGTTTCATACACGGAATTTTTTAAAATGAGAAATTATTTACAAGTTAAGCCAAAATTAATGCCCCAAGGAGTAATAAACAATTCTCCTGGTAAGTTGGAAAACTGGTTTACAAATGCTTGAAAATTCATACTTGATTTTTTCCATAGCCACTATAGATAAGGTATAGGAAAATGTCCTCTGTGTTTTGGTGGCTGCCCATCATTGGTCAGAGTCATCTGAGGTGGAAATACAAACTCACCAATGAAACTTAAAGCCCAGTAAAGGAAAACCGACTTATTCTGGACACTCAGTTGCTAACAGGATGTAGACGGTAAGAGCCACTAAGAAAATGGTGAGGAAACACTCCTTTCGATGTGCTTGGTATGGAGTCAAATGAACTTCTGTGGCCATGGACAAAGGGACCATCTAAACGTTAAAACTAGTGCTGTCTGCATGCCCATGGCCTGCAGTGCTTTTTGGCACTAAAGCATAGGAGTTAAA
>NW_011399374.1:0-776 GCF_000754665.1 Bison bison bison | reverse complement strand
AGGCCCCTCTATAGGTTCTCAAAGGATCTGCCTGTGATGTATCATTAGAGTCGTCTCAGTGAAAGCAGGAACTCTGTGTCTTCTTCTCTCCGCCTTCTATTCCCTGAAACTTATTACATGCCTCCTAGCTCATCGTAGGTGCTCAGTATTTACTTAGTGTGTGAAAGACAGAAAAGCTCTTGGAAGCCTCAAGGGGTCACTTGGCTCGGCACTTTTGATCTCTTTGTATATTTGGCGAGTCAATTCTTTCCTTTCCTGGGTTGATGGGTACACTATATTCGAGGCACAATCTAAGGCATGAAGACATATCCATACATACAGGGTCTTGCTTTCAAGGAACTCGTACAGCAGATTTCTACAAGTTAGGGCTTTTCAAATGCTCTAGAAGAATGTGAACGTTCAGTAGGCTCCATTTTCATTTTCAAAGAAAGATCGTTTGACTTCCATAGCAAAGGTGGAGACCTTCCAACGTTGAGTCCAAGACTTATACCTTGACCATTTCAGGCAAGTCTTGTGGTTCCTTCTGGAGGTGTGTGGCTCTTGCAGAAAATGTGAAGATCTTCCATCGTCCTCAGACTTTGGTGTCATTTGCAATCATCCAGAAAGCTTCCAGGTCTAGGTTCCAGACCACCAGCACACACAGTCAGTAGCCAACGGAGTGGATTCCAGGAATACGCATTGTTCACCGGCATTACCGTTGATATTGTTGCTGCACACTCAATGCAGTGGGCAGGGCCTGGATTGTCCACTGGGTCTCATGTGGAATGGAAAGAAGG
>NW_011399373.1:0-591 GCF_000754665.1 Bison bison bison | reverse complement strand
TTAGTTCGTAGGGGCCGTCCGTGTCATGGCAAGAGTTTCTGAGCACAGATCCTCCGTTCAGGGAAACAGTGATCGTATCTCCTCTCAGGAGGCCGTGATGTCGATGGACGGGTGCGGGAAAGCAGGCCTGGGGTGCAAGCCATCTAGGTTTTTTGTTGTTTTTGTTGTTTTGTTTTTTTTTTTTCCCTTTCAGAGGCACTTGTAGGGAAACCAAGGAAACACACAGGTTCATCCCTGGAGCGGATTCGAGAAACCAGTCGGCAGAGGGAGAGGCAGTCTAGGAGGTTGATTTTTAGACGTCAGGGTCGGGCCCTGGAGCGGGTTGCCATGTCCTTCTCCAGGAGGCCTTCCTGGCCCGGGGATGGAACCCGGGTCTCCTGCATCGCAGGCAGACTCTTGACCGTGTGAGCCACCAGGGAAGCTCCGTCAGAAACATTCACCAAGTCCTCTAGCTTCCATCCGCAGGGCTTCAGGCACAGGGCCTTTTGAGTTCTCCGTCAGAAGGGCAAGAGAACATGGGACGTTGGTCCCTCCCCCCCGAGAGAGGGTTGTTTGATAGCGGAGGCAGCTCGGAACACTTCAGGCTCCAGT
>NW_011399372.1:0-807 GCF_000754665.1 Bison bison bison | reverse complement strand
AGGCCTCTTCTTGGGTTGAGGCATGGAACTCCGCTTGCCCCTCGAGGTGTCCCTGGGGAGAGAGGCCCCTTTTCGAGCTGTATTTTGAACCTGGGGGTTTTCTGACGATGCACGGGCGAGTCACTGCCCCTTCGTGTTGACTTCATTCACAGGGTGGAGTTCGTAGAGGTGTCCGGGCATCGGGTTCGTATCAAGAGGGCACCGGGAAATCGGGGTCCCTCGCAATGTGGAAGCACCCACGAGGCCACGTCTGGAATGTCGTCGTGAGATCGGCCTCATCCTGAGGTGCGACCGGAAGGTCGGGAACCCCTTCCAGACAAAGCAGGGGATTCGGCCCTCCTGTCCAGATCAGGAGGATAGAAGGGGCTCAGAGGAAGTGGTGCTGAAAAACCTCGGTGTTCCTCTCCAGGGAGACCTGGATGTCGGGAACTTTGTGTGTCGCATCAAGGGTGCCACCCGTTTCGACCTCCAATTCCTAACGCGGGACTTCTCCTGAGACGCCGTAGCGGGAAAGGCCTTCATATTGCGATGACGGGTGAATCACGTGGTTTTTCTCGAGTTGCTGTGGGATTCTTGAGTTACGACGGGGAATTCAGGATGCCTCTTGTGTTGGCCCAGGGAAGTCCAATCTTCCATTCGAGTTGCGAAGGAAAGCTGGGGATTGCTCTCGAGTGACTTCAGGGCCGATAGACCTGATCTAGGCTTGTGTCCAGAAGCCAATGTTCCTCTCCAGGGGCGACAGGGATCTCGGGGTTGCATTCCAGACGCACCCGGGGAGACAGGCATTCATCTCGAGTGGAAGCAAAG
>NW_011399371.1:0-659 GCF_000754665.1 Bison bison bison | reverse complement strand
ATATACCATAAAATTCCCTGCATCTAGTGTAGTGCTTGGGAGAGATAGTGGACAGTGAACAAGAGTTAAAGCTTACAGTTCAGTACACTAATTTGATATAGCAGAGTCCGAACTCTGTGACTCTCTTTTGACACCTTCTGTCAGGAGCAAATGATTCATCTTTGCCAGAGGATGCGTACTTTCTGCTTAAACACTTGAGTTCCATATCAAATCCCTGTGAGACATTTTGCATCATAAGGGGGAGTAGACTCAGCTGAAGGAGACTTGAGGAGACGAGGAGACATATGAGGATGAGGTGGACTCTCAGAGATTCTTACACACAGAGTCTGAAGGAAAGCTACGCGATCAAAATAGCCTGGAGTTAAAACTCGTCTCCAGGACCTCCCCACCATTCTATGCAAAACAAGTACTCTGTCACCCGAAGGAAAAAATGGACATTGGGTTGATTTTGCCCAGCTCCCAGCCTGTCCCAGCCTCTGGCTGATCTCCAGAATTCCTTGCCGCAGCTGTTTAAGAGATAACTACTCTGAACAACCTTGCAGAAGAACAGGCCCCCTTAAGACAGGAGCTTTCCACATACGTGCCTCTATATACTTCCTCTTTTCTTGGGTAAGGCAGCAGCTCACTAATCTGACTGCTGCACCTTCTCACCTCATAAA
>NW_011399370.1:0-549 GCF_000754665.1 Bison bison bison | reverse complement strand
GGTGATGGAATGCCAGTGGAGCTCTTCCAAATCCTGAAAGATGATGCGGTGAAAGTGCTGCACTCAATATGCCAGCACATTTGGAAAACTCAGCAGTGGCCACAGGACTGGAAAAGGCCGTTTTCATTCCGATCCCAAAGAAAGGCAATGCCAAAGAATGCTCACACGACCGCACGCTTGCCCTCATCTCACACGCTAGTAGAGTCATGCTCAAAATTCTCCAAGCCAGGCTTCAGCAATATGTGCACCGTGAACTTCCTGATGTTCAAGCCGGTTTTCGAAAAGGCAGAGGAACCAGAGATCCGATTGCCAACCTCCGCTGGATCATGGACAAAGCAAGAGAGTTCCAGAAAAGCATCTATTTCTGCTTTCTTGACTATGCCAAAGCCTTTGACGGTGTGGATCACAGTAAACTGTGGAAAATTCTGGAAGAGATGGGAATACCAGACCACCTGACCTGCCTCTTGAGAAATCTGTACGCAGGTCAGGAAGCAACAGTTCGAACTGGACATGGAACCACAGACTGGTTCCAAATGGGAAAAGGAGCTC
>NW_011399369.1:0-726 GCF_000754665.1 Bison bison bison | reverse complement strand
GAGAGGATGTTCTCTAGAGACTCCTTCTGTCACTGAGGTCAGAAAGAAAGTAGTGAATTTGAGAGAGGAAAGCAACAGAGGTGGGGCCAGGGGGCCCAGGGCCCTTCGGATCCCACGAGCCCCCTTAGAGGGTCTCCAGGAGGAGGGGCAGGCAGGCAGGTGCCCCCTGGCCCTGGGCTCCTGATGGGTGGAGTTCAAGGACCCACTCGGCCCCACTGCAGACCAGAGCCTGCATGCACTCACCTTGTCCCATTGCAGAAGGGGTTGCTTGCTTTACTTACTTAATGTTGGTTTTAAGCAGGCATTTCTAACCCTTAGAAGTTAAGAACAAAAGAGAAATTTAAGAGGTTTGTTGGCTGGTGGAAAAAAACTGGGAGTTTTGTTTGTTTAAAAGCTGTGCCAGGCCCCAGCGTTTGCTTTGCAGGATCACTTGCCTCTGGGTGTGTTAGTGCGGGTTCTCCTGAGATACAGAGCTAGTAGCGTGTCTGCACAGAGTAGACACACAGAAAGATGTATTTATAGATGGAGGTGGTACGTGTATAGACTTACAGGTAGAGAAATGGAGAGCTAGAGGAAGAGAGTCCAAAATCTGTAGGGCAGGCCACAGGCTGGAGGCCCCGGGAAGAATGGGTTTTGCAGTTTGCATCTGAAGGTATCTGGAGGTGGAATTCCCTCTGCTCGGGCACCTCAGGCATTCCTCTTCAACTGATCGGATGAGGCCCAGCT
>NW_011399368.1:0-726 GCF_000754665.1 Bison bison bison | reverse complement strand
TTTATATCCAGACATCCAGTTATTTTCCCTGTCAGATGTAAACAATCTCCTATTCCAAATGCTCAGATAGTTTTTACTGACGGGTCAGCAAATGATAAAGCCTCCATAGTCACTAAAAATCACCAAAAGGTTTTAGAAACACGGGAAACTTCAGCTCAAAGAGCTGAAATAACAGCAGTCATAGAGGCTTTTGCTGTGTTTGGAGATGAGGAATTTAACCTTTATTCTGATTCTCAGTATATTGTCAGGTTGTTTCCACACATTGAAACTGTGGTTTTTTGCCTAAAAATAAAACTACCATATTTCATTTGTTAACTAAATTACAGCAACAAATTTGGAAAAGAAATAAAATATTTTTCACTGGACACATTCAGGCTCATTCCGGATTGCCTGGCCCTTTAAATGCCTTTAATGACTTGGCTGACTTGTTAACCAGAAATACAGTGGCTACTGTGATTGAGGAGGCCAGAGCCTCTCACTTACTTCATCATCAAAATGCTACTGCTTTAAGATATCAATTCCAAATTCCCAGAGAGACTACTCGAGAGATTGTGCGCTCTTGCTTACACTGCCCCACTGTTTATAATAGTCTACCTATGGGAGTTAACCCTCGCGGTCTCAAACCTAACGTACTCTGGCAAATGGATGTAACTCATGTCTCTTCATTTGGAAAACTTTTCTTTGTTCATGTAACTATAGATACTTTTTCTCATGTCCTTATTGCAA
>NW_011399367.1:4131-4595 GCF_000754665.1 Bison bison bison | reverse complement strand
GGGGAACCACGTGGTTTTTCTCGAGTTGCGGTGGGATTCTGGAATTACGACGGGGAATTCAGGATGCCTCTTGTGTTGGCCCAGGGAAGTCCAATCTTCCATTCGAGTTGCGAAGAAAAACTGGGGATTGCTCTCGAGTGACTGCAGGGCCAATAGACCTCATCTAGGCTTGTGTCCAGAAGCCAATGTTCCTCTCCAGGGGCGACAGGGATCTCAGGGTTGCATTCCAGACACAACCGGGGAGACAGGCATTCATGTCGAGTGGAAGCAAAGAACACCGCTCTGCTCTCAATTCGCGACGGGTATCTCTTGGAGCTCACTGGGTGGACTAAAGGGAGTCAAGCCTCCTGAGGCGTTGGAGAGAGGTCGAGAGATTGGTCTCTAGGCCATACAGGAGACGAAGGCCCTCAACTCGCGATGATGGGGGATCGTCAGGGTTGTTCTCGAGCGGCGGCCACGAGTGT
>NW_011399367.1:0-544 GCF_000754665.1 Bison bison bison | reverse complement strand
GTGGGAAATCGGGGTCCTTCGGAATGTGGAACCACCCACGAGGCCAGTCTGGAATGTCGTCGTGAGACATGCCTCATCCTGAGGTGCGACCGGAAGGTCGGGAACTCCTTTCAGACAAAGCAGGGGAGTCGACCCTCTTGTCCAGATCAGGAGGGTAGAAGGGGCTCAGAGGAAGTGGTGCCGGAAAACCTCGGTGTTCCTCTCGAGGGAGACCGGGATGTCGGGGAACTTTGTGGGTCGAATCAAGGGTGCCAAGTACCGTTTCGACCTCCAATTCCTAACGTGGGACTTCTCTGGAGACGCTGTAGCGGGAAAGGGCTTCATCTTGCGATGACGGGGGAACCACGTGGTTTTTCTCGAGTTGCGGCGGGATTCTCAAGTTACGACAGGGAATTCAGGATGCCTCTTGTGTTGGCCCAGGAAAGTCCAATCTTCCATTCGAGTTGCGAAGGAAAGCTGGGGATTTCTCTCGAGTGACTGCAGGGCCAATAGACCTCATCTAGGCTTGTGTCCAGAAGCCAATGTTCCTCTCCAGGTGCGACAG
>NW_011399366.1:0-725 GCF_000754665.1 Bison bison bison | reverse complement strand
CCAACAGAGGGCGGACTACGTGGTTCCCTGCTCCACGCAGTCCCAGTTCCCTGACCTGTGGTCCGCACCCCTCCGCCGCGCCCACTGGATGCCGATCCTTGGGGACCCAGGAGCGCACGCAGTGGGCGTTCCCAGCCGCCACGGCGACCCCCGAGAGGACAACGGGGAAGCCCTCCCCCACCCCCGCCAGGAGCCGACCCCCGCCCCGCGCCGCCCCGCCCCTGCCATGCTCCCGGTGCCTTCCCAGCCGCAGTGGGGATCCCCGGAGCACAACTGGGACCGCCCCCATCCCCGCCGCGACCCGGTTCCCGACCCGCGCCGCCCGGCTTCGCCCCGCCCGGGCGCGCTCCCGTGCGCTGCCCACCTTCACCACGGGCTCCCGGTGAGCCCCGCCCCCACGCCCGGTTCCAGGAGAGCCTCTGGGACCTCGCTCCCGCCGCCCGGTGAAACGGGAGGGCAATCCATCCAGCCCACAGAGGCAATCCAAGCTGTCTAGAATTCAGGGATCCAACGAGGACTACGGAAAGGAAAGATGACCTGACCTAGGAGGGCCATGATATTCTATAGAACCGGACAAAGTTGGTTTCCAAGGAAACTTGATTCCTTGGAACCCGGAAAGCTGGTTCTTTTCATATGCAATTCCAAACCAGGAGCTCCTTCCCAAAGCCTGCCTGGCCGCCAGCCCCATCCCCCACTCCCCAGAAAAAACGGCTCAAAGAAATCTT
>NW_011399365.1:3946-4601 GCF_000754665.1 Bison bison bison | reverse complement strand
AGGCATAATTAGGAAGCGTGGTGGGTTCCGCGCTCCAGATGGAGACTCAGCTGGAAGTTAAAGGGAAGAATGACAAGGAACTTTATGAACTGGAGCTGTAAGTTAACTCTTTGACAGAGAGAGCGAGATGGTGGTGGGGGACAGCCCCCAGTGAAATCAGAGGTGAGAGCACAAAGCAATACAGTAGGCAGACTCCGGTTTTTTTGGGGGGGAGATGCTCGAGAATATCCGGGTGGATTCCTGAGGCTCGATCCCGCATTTGCGTATGCCGAGCCTCCTTCCTCATGCCCTTTGTCCAGAGTGGAATGCCTCCCCGGCTCCCGGCACAGGATCAGTGCATGCTCAGTCACGATATCAGTGCCTGCTCAGCCACGTGATCACTGACGGCACAGTCACGTGATCAGCGCCTCTCAGTCACGTGATCACCGTATGATAAACACGCGATCAGTGAACGACCAGCCACGTGATCACTGCATGCGCAGTCAGGTGGTCAGTTCCTGATCAGCCACCTGATCAGTGCGTGCACAGTCCGCTGATCAGCGCCTGTCAGTCACTGATCACTCCCTGATAAACACGTGATCAGTGCCCGAACAGCCACGTCATCAGTGCATGCGCAGTCACGGGATCAGTGCATGATAGCCACGTGATCAGTGCG
>NW_011399365.1:0-517 GCF_000754665.1 Bison bison bison | reverse complement strand
AATTAGTAAGCGTGGTGGGTTCCGCGCTCCAGATGGAGACTCACCTGGAAGTTAAAGGGAAGAATGACAAGGAACTTTATGAATTGGAGCTGTAAGTTAACTCTTTGACAGAGAGAGCGAGATGGTGGTGGGGGACAGCCCCCAGTGAAATCAGAGGTGAGAGCACAAAGCAATACAGTAGGCATTCTCCGGTTTTTTTGGGGGAAGATGCTCTAGAATATCCGGGTTTACTCCTGAGGCTCGATCCCGCATTTGCGTATGCCGAGAATCCTTCCTCATGACCTTTGTCCAGAGTGGAATGCCTCCCCGGCTCCCGGCACATGATCAGTGCATGCTCAGTCACGATATCACTGCCTGCTCAGCCACGTGATCACTGACGGCACAGTCACGTGATCAGTGCCTCTCAGTCACGTGACCACCTTATGATAAACACGTAATCAGTGAACTACCAGCCACGTGATCACTGCATGCGCAGTCAGGTGGTCAGTTCCTGATCAGCCACCTGATCAGTGCGTGC
>NW_011399364.1:0-659 GCF_000754665.1 Bison bison bison | reverse complement strand
GACATCAGAGAAGAACGTGAGGAGCAAGACCCTGAAGGGAAGTGGTCGTATCTTCAATATGCTGGGAAAATACGAGAGCCGTTGGAGCAGGGAGGTGACAGCATTGCATCTGCATTTCCAAAAGGTCATCTTGCTCCACGTCACTAATGATTGGAGAGGCTCAACTCCAAACTCCAAGGAGGGACCACTTCACATGACGTCCGGCTGGGCCTCACTGCGATGTCTGTCAATAACCGATGCTGGAGAAGATGTGGAGCAAAGGGAACTCTCCTCCACGGTGAGTAGGAATGGGCGTGGGTAGAGCCGGTATGGAAAAAGAATATGGAGGTTCCCGAAGGAACTAAAAGTGGAAGTAGCCTATGGTCCAGCAGTCCGACTCCCAGGCATAGATCCACCCACGGTATAAGTGAACAAGATAGATGCCCCGTTTGGGCACATCTATCTGTGCGTGCGCGCGCACATGCGCATGCGCGATCGCCTCGAGGCAGGGGGTGGGGCGGGGGCCGGGGCTCTGGCTGGAGTCGGTGCAAGCCCCGGGATTGCCTGAGGCAAGCCAAAGGAGCCCCAGGTCGGAGACGGGGACTGCCGGTCGTCGGGTGTCCTGGAAGCCGAATGCGAATGCGGAGGGGCTCGCGGGCCGCGCGGAGGCAACCCAGGTC
>NW_011399363.1:0-818 GCF_000754665.1 Bison bison bison | reverse complement strand
CCACACGAAGGGGCAGGTTTTCCGTGCATCGTTCGGAAAAAACCCCAGGTTCCAAATACAGCTCGACAAGCGGCCTCTCTCCCCGGGGACATCTCGAGAGGCAAGCGGAGTTCCATGCCTCAACCCAAGACGAGGCCTGACTCTCCTGTCCCCAGTCTGCAGGGACCATGCGATCGGAGTCTGAAATCAGAGGTACCCTGCGGTTCCTGCCTCAACTGGAGATGAGGCCCTCTTCCAATGCACCAAGCCCAGTGGAGTCCCGACAGGCCCCTCCCACCTCCAGTTTCCCTGGCTTCTCAGAGCCACCATGAGAAGCCCCCTGAGGTCACCTGCACAAGTCGAGGAACCCAGGGTTTCCTGCCTCAACCCGAGAAAGACCTCGAGAGACCTTCTTCAACACGTCTCGAGGCCAGATTCCCCTACAATGGCTAGGAGCAATGACGCGCTCCCCCTCGCCACTCGCATGGAGATCCGACTTCCTGGCGCCCCACGAGAGGCTCACTGACCTCGCCGTCATACCTCGTGAGAAACCGCACACTGGGGCCGCCGCTCAAGAACAACCCAGAGATGCCCCCGTCATCGAGAGATGAGGGCCTTCGTCTCCTGCCTGGCCTAGAGACCAATCTCGCGACCTCTCTCCAAACGCCTCAGGAGGCTTGACTCCCTTGAGTCCACCCAGTGAGCTCCAAGAGATACCCGTCGCGATTCGAGAGCAGAGCGGGGTTCTTTGCTTCCACTCGAGATGAATGCCTGTCTCCCCGGGTGCGTCTGGAATGCAACCCCGAGATCCCTGTCGCCCCTGGAGAGGAACATTGGCT
>NW_011399362.1:0-691 GCF_000754665.1 Bison bison bison | reverse complement strand
ATCTGGAGGGTAGAAGGGGCTCAGAGGAAGTGGTGCCGGAAAGTTCGGTGTTCCTCTCGAGGGAGACCGGGATGTCGGGGCACTTTGTGGGTCGCATCAAGGGTGACAAGTACCATTTCGACCTCCAATACCTAACGTGGACTTCTCCTGAGACACTGTAGCGGGAAAGGGCTTCATCTTGCGATGACGGGGGAACCACGTGGATTTTCTCGAGTTGCGGCAGGATTCTCTAGTTACGACGGGGAATGCAGGATGCCTCTTGTGTTGGCCCAGGGAAGTCCAATCTTCCATTCGAGTTGCGAAGGAAAGCTGGGGATTGCTCTCGAGTGACTGCAGGGCCAATAGACCTCATATAGGCTTCGATCCAGAAGCCAATGTTCCTCTCCAGGCGCGACAGGGATCTCGGGGTTGCATTCCAGACGCACCGGGCGAGACAGGCATCCATCTCGAGTGGAAGCAATGAACCCCGCTCTATTCTCGAGTCGCGACGTGTATCTCTTGGAGCTCACTGGGTGGACTAAAGGGAGTCAAGCCTCCTGAGGCGTTTGGAGAGAGGTCGAGAGATTGGTCTCTAGGCCATACAGGAGACGAAGGCCCTCAAGTCGCGATGACGGGGGAGGCTCGGGGATGTTCTCGAGCGGCGGCCCAGTGTGCGGTTTCTCGCGAGGTACGACGGCGAGGTCAGTGAGCC
>NW_011399361.1:0-684 GCF_000754665.1 Bison bison bison | reverse complement strand
TTCTGGACAGAAGCCTAGATGACGTCTATTGGCCCTGCAGTCACTCGAGAGCAATCCCCCAGCTTTCCTTCGCAACTCGAATGGAAGATTGGACTTCCCTGGGCCAACACAAGAGGCATCCTGAATTCCCCGTCGTAACTCGAGAATCCTGCCGCAACTCGAGAAAATCCACGTGGTTCCCCCGTCATTGCAAGATGAAGCCCTTTCCCGCTACAGTGTCTCAGGAGAAGTCCCACGTTAGATATTGGAGGTCGAAACGGTACTTGGCACCCTTGATGCGACCCACAAAGTGCCCCGACATCCCGGTCTCCCTCGAGAGGAACACCGAGGTTTTCCGGCACCACTTCCTCTGAGCCCCTTCTATCCTCCTGACGTGGAGAGGAGGGTCGACTCCCCTGCTTTGTCTGGAAGGGGTTCCCGACCTTCCGGTCACACCTCAGGATGAAGCCGGTCTCACGACGACTACCAGACGAGGCTTCGGGGGTGGTTCCACATTCCGAAGGACCCCGATTTCCCGGTCCCCTCTTGATAAGAACCCGATGCCCGGACACCTCTTCGAACTCCACCCTGTGAATGAAGTCAACACGAAGGGGCAGTGACTCGCCCGTGCATCGTCGGGAAAAGACCCCCAGGTTCCAAATACCGCTCGACAAGTGGCCTGTCTTCCCGGGAACATCTCGAGAG
>NW_011399360.1:0-785 GCF_000754665.1 Bison bison bison | reverse complement strand
CCTTTCTTTGCTTTCTCGTACGTTAAGAGTATCCTGGCACATCCATGTACTGCCTCCCCCCTAATCTCAGTCATGTGTTCAAAGAACTTCTGTCCGTTTATTTATTTGTTTTTGGTAACATTGAATTCGTTTTGACTATGCTGGGTCTTTGCTGCTCGCTGGAAGTTGCTAGGACCTCTGGACTGCAGTCTCCCATCTCTGGCTGACCTCTTGTTGACCTCTGCAGAATCCTGGTTGGTGGGAGCTTGTTAGTTCCTTGTTCCTTACCCGGACCTCCTGTGGTAAGTGTTTTCTCTCCTCTGTGGCCTGGTAAGGCTGGGTGGTCATTGGCATCCCAAAGGTGGCTAGAAGTCAATGATTTAGGCAGGCTTGTGAATAGATATGGGAGAACGCAATGGCACCCACTCTTTTCCGGTACTCTTGCCTGGAAAATCCCATGGACGGAAGAGCCTGGTAGGCTGCAGTCCATGGGGTCGCTCAGAGTCGGACACGACTGAGCGACTTCACTTTCACATCTCACTTTCATGCATTGGAGGAGGAAATGGCAACCCACTCCAGTGTTCTTGCCTAGAGAACCCCAGGGACTGCGGGGCATGGTGGGCTGCCGTCCATGGGGTCACACAGACTCGGACACGACTGAAACGACTTAGCAGCAGCAGCAGCAGCAGTGCATAGATATCAAAAGGGTTTAGAACAGTCAGGTAGGATCACACAAGTCACCGTGAAGCAATACTTCTCCACTTAGCCAAAGCTAACAAAAGATTTCTGTTCTAGGTCAACCTAGA
>NW_011399359.1:0-597 GCF_000754665.1 Bison bison bison | reverse complement strand
AGGGCTGGCATGCTGCATTCATAGGGTCACAAAGAGTTGGACATGACTGAGTGACTGAACTGACTGAACTAATATTCCTTAGATTTCAAAGGGCAGATCCAAACAGTTGCTGATAAGAGAAGGGAGGGGATATAAAAACAGAGGAGAAACAATCAAAGGGTGGTACAGCCTTAGGGAAAGATCTGGTTCTTTCTCAAGGAAGACCCATAACAATATCTTTGAGTTCTTCTATGGAACTGGGAACCCCACCCAGGTGGAAGATGTTAACTTTAGGACGAGCACAAGATTCCTGGAACACCACCCTGTTGCCTTACCCCAAATTTTGCCTTCCTTTGCTGGGGACCAGTGATAACCATCTTGTAAGGTGTACTGTTTGGCCCCTGTTTCTTCTCTGACAGGGTCCGAGAGTTTTAGACTAAATTGCTGTTACTACAAGGATGGAATCCAGTTTCAGATACAGAATACCTCAACCTAGATCAGGTAGAGAGAGACTTTTACTCTGCTAGGCAGAACTACATGCGTGAACATCAGGAAGAAGTTACAGAAGAAAGATACCTCTGTCCCAGTTCCCAAGAAGTCTCTCAGGGACAGTTGTTT
>NW_011399358.1:0-579 GCF_000754665.1 Bison bison bison | reverse complement strand
CTAAACTAAGTGACGACAGTGTACTGAAGAGCTGGGTCATTTCCAAATAATTAAAGTTACTGAAACATTCACGCCTTGAAAGGACCCCCTTTTACACAGAACAAAAGAGATTTGTGACTATCCAATAATAGTGTCTGGCACCATCCTGACATTTGAAACGTAAGAAAGCAATTTTTTCTTTTATTTTGTTCTGATCTTGGGGTGTGTGTGTGTGTGTGTGCGTGCGTGAGAGCGGGGAGGGGGGGGGGCGCTACTATCACTGATAGGTATGTTCACCAATCTGTCGAATGCCAATATAAAAGTCAGTTCTTGGTTGCTGAAGGGAAATGTATGACTTGGTATTAAAAGAAGGTATGTGGAATGAAATCGCATTTTCTGAAGGAAAACGACGTCGTTCTTTCTTCCAGGTGGCAGTTTCAGGATGGGAGAAGCAAAGGAATGGGTACAGAATGGGAAAGGAGGTTGTAGGGAAAGTGGACCCCCAGAAAAGAGTGTTGTGCCTAGCACAAGGTTTCTTGAGAGGTTGAACTGCCTTTGCTAATGGATTTTAAGTTTCTTTACCTCTTCCGTGATCTCTTC
>NW_011399357.1:0-571 GCF_000754665.1 Bison bison bison | reverse complement strand
TTAAAGAGGCAGGGATAAGCTCTCTCTAAGGCAGTGCATAAAAGGGCAGAGCAGTTTTTCAGTACAAGCAGCCTGGTCTTGGGACCCTTGGCCTCCCATAGGAGGAAAGAAAGAAAAGAGGAGGGAGCACGTCATGCCTGTCCCATCAGTGTGGAGAACAGACTTCTGCTTTTTGAAAACGGGAGTCTCTCTTCCCTGACTCCACGGCCCACAGCAAACACACTCAGCAACATGCATTATTGACCCCTCACTCTGGACCAGGTTCTGTGTGAGGTCTTACAGATGGTAAGGTGATTAAACCATCACTGTTGCTCTCAAGCAGCTGGAAGTCTGACTGAGGAGACTGTTAGAGAACAAGTAAGACTAAGGCAATATAACCTAGTACATGTAACAAGGATAAGCAGAACCTAGATTTTGTACTTAAGGTCTAAGCAGGGGGCCAGAACAGCTGTTAAGAGCTAGGATGGAGATTTCATTCAAAGTGCCATTGGCAGTAGCAAGCAGTCACGGACAGCTCAAAACTAAAATTTCACAAGGATTTCACCAGGCTGAAAGATCAGGCAGGGAATTC
>NW_011399356.1:0-890 GCF_000754665.1 Bison bison bison | reverse complement strand
TTACCTTGGATGTGCAGTATCTCTTCACTCCTGCTACTGCAAAGTACAGCCGCTGCTCCTTACTTTGGACATGGGATATCTCCTCCTGACTGCTGGCTGTTCCAGTGCCACAGAGCCACAGCTCGCTGCTCTAGTGAATTAGGAAAACTCAGTAATGGCCACAGGAATGGAATGTCAGTTTGCATTCCAATCCCAAAGGAGGTAATGCCAAAGAATACTCAAACTACAACACAATTGCCTTCATCTCATGCACTAGTAAGTAATACTCAAAATTCTCCAAGGTAGGCTTCAACAATATGTGAACTGTGAACTTCCAGATGTTCAAGCGGTTTTGGAAAAGACAGAGGAACTAGAGATTAAATTGCAAACATCTGCTGGATCTCTGAAAAAGCAAGAGAGTTTCAGAAAAAACATCAATTTCTGCTTTATTGACTATGCCAAAGACTTTGACTCTATGGATCACAACAAACTGAAAAATTCTACAAGAAATGGGAATATCAGACCACCTGGGCTGTCTCTTGATAAATCTGGATGCAGGTCAGTAAGAAACAGTTAGAACAAGGCATAGAAGAGCAGGCTGGTTCAAATAGGAAATGGAGTAGGGCAAGGCTGTATTGTCACCCTGCTTATTTAATTTATATGCATAATACATCATGAGAAACACTGGGTTGTATGAAGTACAAGCTGGAATCAAGCTTGCGCCAAGAAATATCAATAAATATAAACATGCAGATGACACCACCCTTATGACAGAAAAAATGGAAGATCTAAAAGTCTCTTGATGAAAGTGAAAAAGAGTGAAAAAATGACTTAAAATTCAACATTCAGAAAACTAAGATCATGGTATCTGGTCCCATCACTTCATGCCAAATAGATAGGGAAACAATGTT
>NW_011399355.1:0-522 GCF_000754665.1 Bison bison bison | reverse complement strand
ATTCCGTCCAAAGAAATCCCAGGGCTGATCTCACTCAGAATGGACTGGTTGGATCTCCTTGTAGTCCAAGGGATTTTCAAGAGTCTTCTCCAACACCAGAGTTCAAAAGCATCCATCTTTGGTGCTCAGCCTTCTTCACAGTACAAGTCTCACATCCATACATGACTACTGGAAAAAAGCATAGCCTTGACTAGATGGACCTTTGTTGGCAAAGTAATGTCTCTGCTTTTGAATATGCTATCAAATTTGGTCATAACTTTCCTTCCAAGGAGTAAGCGTCTTTTAATTTCATGGCTGCAATCACCCTCTGCAGTGATTTTGGAGCCCCCCCCCCCACAACCCCGCCACAAAATAAAGTCTGACACTGTTTCCATTGTTTCCCCATCTATTTCCCATGAAGTGATGGGACTGGAGGCCATGATCTTTTTTTTTTTTTTCGAATGTTGAGCTTTAAGCCAACTTTTTCACTCTCTACTTATGATTCAGGTATGACCTAAATCAGATCCCTTATGATTATACAGT
>NW_011399354.1:0-652 GCF_000754665.1 Bison bison bison | reverse complement strand
GAAAATGGAGAAATCACAACAGACAACACAGAAATACAAAGGATCATAAGAGACTACTATCAGTAATTATATGCCAATAAAATGGACAATGTGGAAGAAATGGACAAATTCTTAGAAAAGTACAACTTTCCAAAACTGGACCAGGAAGAAATAGAAAATCTTAACAGACCCGTCACAAGCACGGAAATTGAAACTGTAATCAGAAATCTTCCAGCAAACAAAAGCCCAGGTCCAGACGACTTCACAGCTGAATTCTACCAAAAATTTAGAGAAGAGCTAACACCTATCCTACTCGAACTTCTCCACAAAATTGCAGAGGAAGGTAAACTTCCAAACTCATTCTATGAGGCCACCATCACCCTAACACCAAAACCTGACAAAGATCCCACAAAAAAAGAGAACTACAGGCCAATATCATTGATGAACATAGATGCAAAAATCCTTAACAAAATTCTAGCAATCAGAATCCAACAACACATTAAAAAGATCATACACCGTGACCAAGTGGGCTTTATCCCAGGGATGCAAGGATTCTTCAATATCCACAAATCAATCAATGTAATACACCACATTAACAAATTGAAAAATAAAAACCATACGATTATCTCAATAGATACAGAGAAAGCCTTTGACAAAATTCAGCATCCACTTA
>NW_011399353.1:0-501 GCF_000754665.1 Bison bison bison | reverse complement strand
AGGGTTTCCCGCCTCAACCCGAGAAAGACCTCGAGAGACCTTCTTCAACACGTCTCGAGGCAGGATTCCCCTACCATGACTCGAGAGCAATGACGCGCTCCCCCTCGCCACTCGCATGGAGACCCGACTTCCCTGGCGCCCCACGAGAGGCTCACTGACCTCGCCGTCGTACCTCGTGAGAAACCGCACCCTGGGGCCGCCGCTCGAGAACCACCCCGAGACTCCCCCGTCATCGCGGAGATGAGGGCCTTCGACCTCCTGCATGGCCTCGAGGCCAGCCTCGCGACCTCTCTCCAAACGCCTCAGGAGGCTTGACTCCCTTTAGTCCACCCAGTGAGCTCCAAGAGATACCCGTCGCGACTCGAGAGCAGAGCGGGGTTCTTTGCTTCCACTCGAGATGAATGCCTGTCTTCCCCGGGTGCGTCTGGAATGCAACCCCGAGATCCCGGTCGCCCCTGGAGAGGAACATTGGCTTCTGGACACAAGCCTAGATGAGGTCTA
>NW_011399352.1:0-600 GCF_000754665.1 Bison bison bison | reverse complement strand
AAGTTGCTCTTTAGCCATTTCCCAGTGCTGAGGAGACATCGTTTTATTTGGAGCCTAGAACTTAAAATGAGGTCAGGAGAAACCAGAAAGTTCAAGACGGTGATTCATGCTTGACTTTGGAGGGACACAACGTCATAACATCTCACTGGATCCCATTCCTCTTCTTCTTGGTGTCCCCAGGAGAGGTGACCAGGGAAACAGGGATGGTGGTCAGCTTGCCACTGCTGATGCGGGAAGGGGTGGAAATCAGGAGAAAGATGCTATGCTTCCTGCACCGAGCCCAGCGGAAGGATCCACTTTACTTTGTGTCCCTGTCTTTGCCCCAGGTTATGGCAAAAAATGGCATATACTGTCCTCCTGAGTACTTGCAACAGCCCTACAGGTTATGTATGAAAATCATTCCCATTTTAAGGGTGGTGAGACAGGAGCCTGGGAGGCATAGCTGGGTCTGTGACAGGGCAGCGACCTGCACTTGTGCTAAGCTTTGACCCCCAAAGCACGCTGTCCTGAGTGGCCCAGTGGTGCCGACGTGGAGTGGGAAGAAATGGGATTTCAAGATGGGAGTCTGAAAATTAATCCTCCTCTAGTACAAGCTCCTTA
>NW_011399351.1:0-599 GCF_000754665.1 Bison bison bison | reverse complement strand
TCTTTGTCAGGTTTTGGTATTAGGGTGATGGTGGCCTCATAGAATGAGTTTGGAAGTTACCTTCTCTGCAATTTCTGGAAGAGTTTGAGTAGGATAGGTGTTAGCTCTTCTCTAAATTTTTGGTAGAATTCAGCTGTGAAGCCATCTGGACCTGGGTTTTTGTTTGCTGGAAGACTTTTTATTACAGTTTCAATTTCCATGCTTGTGATGGGTCTGTTAAGATTTTCTTTTTCTTCCTGGTCCAGTTTAGTAGAGTTGTACTTTTCTAAGAATTTGTCCATTTCTTCCACGTTGTCCATTTTATTGGCATATAATTGCTGATAGTAGTCTCTTATGATCCTTTGTATTTCTGTGTTGTCTGTTGTGATCTCTCCATTTTCATTTCTAATTTTATTGATTTGATTTTTCTCCCTTTGTTTCTTGATGAGTCTGGCTAATGGTTTGTCAATTTTATTTATCCTTTCAAAACTGCAGGGTTTATGAGTGATTATCTCATTATCACAATTGGGTTGATATAAACAAAGGCATACACCTAAACTCTGAAAGAGCCCACTATTTTGTTCCTGGGCAAGATAGCTAGTATCAGTTTCAAATATTGG
>NW_011399350.1:0-578 GCF_000754665.1 Bison bison bison | reverse complement strand
AGCCGGCTCCTCTCTGGGGGACTGAGCAGGCACTTATTATGCAGCTCAGCAAGCAAAAATCATGGAGCTGAGCAAGCAGGAATCACGCAGCTCAGCAGGCAATAATCCTGGAGCTGAGCAAACAGGAATCACGCAGCTCAGCATGCAATAATCAAGAAGCTGAGCAGGCAGGAATCACGCAGCTCAGCAGGCAATAAATATGGAGCTGAGCAAGCAGGAATCACGCAGCTCAGCAGGCAATAATCAAGAAGCTGAGCAGGCAGGAATCACGCAGCTTAGCAGGCATAATCATGGAGCTGAGCAGACCTGTCATGAAGTGGCTAAGCAGACTCTAATCACGTCACTCAGCCGGCTCCTAACCCGGTCTTGAGCAGGCACTAATCACGCAGCTGAGCAGGGACTAATCACACAGCTGATCAGGCACGAGACACGCAGCTGAGCAGGGATTAAGCATGCAGCTGAGCAACGCGCTAATCCCTTGATTCAGCAGACCCTGATCACGTGACTGAGCAGGCCCTGATCACGTGGCTGAGCATGCACTGATCATGTGACTGAGCATGCACTGATCACGTGACTGA
>NW_011399349.1:0-708 GCF_000754665.1 Bison bison bison | reverse complement strand
CTCTAAATAGTCTCCCAGATCCTCCTTGATTCTTTGTATTTCTTGATAAGAAAAAGGCTTATTAACTCTCACAGACTGATTATTTCTCCCGGTGGGTGTTTCATAAAGAGGCAACAGCTTGTGTGGCTGTTCCTCAGTCTCTCTGGCTGCTCTGTGCATATGATCCCAGGGATAGATTGGAGAAACCTGTTTTTCCTCTTCTCTTTGTCTCCTGTCCTCCATCTCATCTCTTACTTCGATGGTCTGAGTTTCTACTGAAACCAGAGTAGTCTGAGGTCGTACTGAGACAGGAGTTGTTTGGACCTCCATGTGGGCAGTTTGAATCCCAGTTTGGAGTCCCAGATACCGGGGCAAAGTAAGAGGACAGGAGGGAGCTGAAGATTTCACGCCCAAATCTATACCCTTAGGACATAAGTCTGGCATATTTCACAGAGAGAAAAAGGGCAACACATATGCTACTTCTACCCATTTCCCTTGTTCCTTACAGAACGGGTCTAATTGTAGAACAGTATTATACTTAAGAGACCCTCCAACTGGCCACCGTTCACCGTCTTCCAATGGATACCGTAGCCATGCAGTATCACATAGGAAGACCAGGTGTGTCTTCTTTAAGCCCTGGGGATCAAATCTATCCCAGTTTTTCAGGATACAGTTCAAAGGAGTGAGGCTGGAATTGTTAGCTCCCATCTGTAAGAGAGAAAAAAAGCG
>NW_011399348.1:0-571 GCF_000754665.1 Bison bison bison | reverse complement strand
GGAAAGCTGGGGATTGCTCTTGAGTGACTGCAGGGCCAATAGACCTCATCTAGGCTTGTGTCCAGAAGCCAATGTTCCTCTCCAGGGGCGACCGGGATCTCGGGGTTGCATTCTTGACGCACCCGGGGAGACAGGCATTCATCTCGTGTGGAAGCAAAGAACCCCGCTCTGCTCTCGAGTCGCGACGGGTATCTCTTGGAGCTCACTGGGTGGACTAAAGGGAGTCAAGCCTCCTGAGGCGTTTGGAGAGAGGTCGCGAGATCGGCCTCTAGGCCATGCAGGAGACGAAGGCCCTCATCTCAGCGATGACGGGGGAGTCTCCGGGTGGTTCTCGAGCGTCGGCCCCAGGGTGCGGTTTCTCACGAGGTACGACGGCGAGGTCAGTGAGCCTCTCGTGGGGCGCCAGGGAAGTCGGGTCTCCATGCGAGTGGCGAGGGGGAGCGCGTCATTGCTCTCGAGTCATGGGAGGGGAATCTGGCCTCGAGACGTGTTGAAGAAGGTCTCTCGAGGTCTTTCTCGGGTTGAGGCCGGAAACCCTGGCTTCCCTCGACTTGTGCAGGTGACCTCAGGG
>NW_011399347.1:0-618 GCF_000754665.1 Bison bison bison | reverse complement strand
CGGTAAAGGCCTTGAGCCCAAAGGCGAGGCCTTTCTGCGACCGCCAGGTTGTGCCAACAGAGGGCGGACTACGTGGTTCCCTGCTCCACGCAGTCCCAGTTCCCTGACCTGTGGTCCGCACCCCTCCGCCGCGCCCACTGGATGCCGAGCCTTGGGGACCCAGGAGCGCACGCAGTGGGCGTTCCCAGCCGCCACGGCGACCCCCGAGAGGACCACCGGGGAAGCCCTCCCCCACCCCCGCCAGGAGCCGACCCCCGCCCCGCGCCGCCCCGCCCCTGCCATGCTCCCGGTGCCTTCCCAGCCGCAGTGGGGATCCCCGGAGCACAACTGGGACCGCCCCCCATCCCCGCCGCGACCCGGTTCCCGACCCGCGCCGCCCGGCTTCGCCCCGCCCCGGGCGCGCTCCCGGTGCGCTGCCCACCTTCACCACGGGCTCCCGGTGAGCCCCGCCCCCACGCCCGGTTCCAGGAGAGCCTCTGGGACCTCGCTCCCGCCGCCCGGTGAAACGGGAGGACAATCCATCCAGCCCACAGAGGCAATCCAAGCTGTCTAGAATTCAGGGATCCAACGAGGACTACGGAAAGGAAAGATGACCTGACCTAGGAGGGCCATGATATT
>NW_011399346.1:0-818 GCF_000754665.1 Bison bison bison | reverse complement strand
TAACACACAAGGGAATTCCCATAAGGATAACAGCTGATCTTTCAATAGAAACTCTTCAAGCCAGAAGGGAATGGCAAGACATACTTAAAATGATGAAAGAAAATAATCTACAGCCCAGATTATTGTACCCAGCAAGGATTTCATTCAAGTATGAAGGAGAAATCAAAAGCTTCTCAGACAAGCAAAAGCTGAGAGAATTCTGCACCACCAAACCATCTCTACAACAAACACTAAAGGATATTCTCTAGACAGGAAACACAAAAATGGTGTATAAATTCGAACCCCAAACAATAAAGTAAATGGCAATGGGATCATACTTATCAGTAATTACCTTAAACGTAAATGGGATGAATGTCCCAACCAAAAGACAAAGACTGGCTGAATGGATACAAAAACAAGACCCCTACATATGTTGTCTACAGGAGACCCACCTCAAATCAGGGGACACATACAGACTGAAAGTGAAGGGCTGGAAAAAGATTTTCCATGCAAATAGGGACCAAAAGAAAGCAGGAGTAGCAATACTCATATCAGATAAAATAGACTTTAAAACAAAGGCTGTGAAAAGAGACAAAGAAGGTCACTACATAATGATCAAAGGATCAATCCAAGAAGAAGATATAACAATTATAAATATATATGCACCCAACACAGTAGCACCGCAGTATGTAAGACAAATGCTAACAAGTATGAAAGGAGAAATTAACAATAACACAATAATAGTGGGAGACTTTAATACCCCACTCACACCTATGGATAGATCAACTAAACAGAAAATTAACAAGGAAACACAAACTTTAAACGACACAATAGACCAG
>NW_011399345.1:0-544 GCF_000754665.1 Bison bison bison | reverse complement strand
GGGGACGACCTCGAGAGGCAAGCGGAGTTCCACTGCCTCAACCCAACGACGAGGCCTGACTCTCCTGTCCCCAGTCTGCAGGGACCCTGCGATCGGAGTCTGAAATCACAGGAACCCTGAGGTTCCTGCCTCAACTGGAGATGAGGCCCTCTTCCAATGCACCAAACCCCGTGGAGTCCCGAGAGGCCCCCCCACCCCCACCTTCAGTTTCCCTGACTTCTCAGAGCCACCATGAGAAGCCCCCTGAGGTCACCTGCACAAGTCGAGGGAAGCCAGGGTTTCCTGCCTCAACCCGAGAAAGACCTCGAGAGACCTTCTTCAACACGTCTCGAGGCCAGGTTCCCCTACCATGACTCGAGAGCAATGACGCGCTCCCCCTGCCACTCGCATGGAGACCCGACTTCCCTGGCGCCCCACGAGAGGCTCACTGACCTCGCCGTCGTACCTCGTGAGAAACCGCACCCTGGGGCCGCCGCTCGAGAACCACCCCGAGACTCCCCCGTCATCGCGGAGATGAGGGCCTTCGTCTCCTGCATGGCCTAGA
>NW_011399344.1:0-644 GCF_000754665.1 Bison bison bison | reverse complement strand
TATCATGTATGAAACGAGTTACCAGTCCAGGTTCGATGCACAATACTGGATGCTTGGGGCTAGTGCACTGGGATGACCCAGAGGGGTGGTATGGGGAGGGAGGAGGGAGGAGGGTTCAGGATGGGGAACACATATATACCTGTGGCAAATTCATTTCAATATTTGGCAAAACCAATACAATATTGTAAAGTTGAAAAATAAAATTAAATTAAAAAAAAATAAAAGGGCACTTAGTAGTGACATTTATAATGACTCCTACCAAATATATCTCACTAGTACCATAAAGATTCCCCTTTAACAATGTTTCTCTACCATGTCTTCTCTGTATAGTATTTGGTACTTTTTCACTACTCAGAGGTGATAACTCATTAGCATAGTTGGATTATCTATGTAATACACTGGGCTTCTCAGGTGGCACTGTTGTTAAGAATCTTTCAGCAAAGGCAGGAGTCAAAGGAGATGTGATTTGGGAAGATCCCCTGGAGGAGGAAATGGCAACTCGCTCCAGAATTCTTGCCTGGAAAATTCCAAGGACAGAGGAACTTGTTGGGCTATGGTCTCCGGGATCACAAAAAGGTGAAGCTAAAAGAGTTCTTAGTAATTCACTATAATGAGTGTATTTCATGTGCTTTTAAATAAATACT
>NW_011399343.1:0-582 GCF_000754665.1 Bison bison bison | reverse complement strand
GGTAGGCTGCCTTCTAAGGCTCACACAGAGTTCGGACATGATTGATGCGACTTAGCAGCAGCAGCAGCATCCTTGAAATCCCAGATCCCCAACACTATACCTGAACAAAAGGAAAAGCCTAGGCCCCCATGCATTCTCTCCCTACCTGACACCATGGTAGGGAGAGTGTGCTGTTAAGTTTTAGGTCTCCTAAGCAAAAAGCCTCTATTTTTTTCTTTTTTCAGACCTTCCTGAGTGCATCAGACCCACAAGGGGCAGTCTGTCCACAACACTGGTGATTCACAGGCTGAGAATAGCAGAAAATAATGCAGGACACCCTGGGCTCCCTTTGCCACCCCAGTGGTGCCTCCAGCTCCCTGCTGCAGAGGCCACATGCGTAATCTGAGCCCAGTAAACGACCAAGCCCTCCTTGGTTCTCAGTATTGGCTCCATAGTCACTGAGGAAACAGACTTTATGGAGTACCTGTCAGGAGCCAAACACAGACAAGTTCGTGGTCCCTTCCCCCTCCCAGAGGTCACTGTTGTTGTTCTTGTTATTGTTCAGTTGCTTTCCCAGTCATGTCTAACTCTGTGACCCCATGG
>NW_011399342.1:0-728 GCF_000754665.1 Bison bison bison | reverse complement strand
AGAAATCAAAAAGATACAAGCAGAAATAAATGAAAAAGAAATGAAAGAAACAACAGTTAAGATTAACAAAACTAAAAGCTGGTTCTTTGAGAAGATAAACAAAATTGACAAACCTTTAGCCAGACTCATCAAGAAAAAAAGAGAGAAGAATCAAATCAACAAAATTAGAAATGAAAAAGGAGAGGTTACAACAGACAATGCGGAAATACAAAGGATTATAAGAGACTATTATGAACAACTAATAATGGAGAAGGCAATGGCACCCCATTCCGATACTCTTGCCTGGAAAATCCCATGGATGGGGGAGCCTGGCAGGCTGCAGTCCATGGGGTCGCTGAGGGTCGGACACGACTGAGCGACTTCGCTTTCACTTTCCATTTTCATGCATTGGAGAAGGAAATGGCAGCCCACTCCAGTGTTCTTGTCTGGAGAATCCCAGGGACGGGGAAGCCTGGTGGGCTGCCGTCTATGGGGTCACACAGAGTCTGACACGACTGAAGTGACTTAGCAATATGGTAATAAAATAGATAACCTGGAAGAAATGGACAGATTCTTAGAAAAGTTCAATCTTCCAAGACTGAACCAGGAAGAAATAGAAATTATGAACAACCCAATTACAAGCACTGAAATTGAAGCTGTGATTAAAAAAATATCTCCCAAAAAACAAAAGCCCAGGACCAGGTGGCTTCACAGGAGAATTCTATTAAACATTTAGAGACGAGCTAATG
>NW_011399341.1:0-535 GCF_000754665.1 Bison bison bison | reverse complement strand
CGAGGCAGGGGGTGGGGCGGGGGCGGGGGCTCTGGCTGGAGTCGGTGCAAGCCCCGGGATTGCCTCGAGGCAAGCCAAAGGAGCCCCAGGTGGAGAAGGGACTGCCGGTCGTCGGGTGTCCTGGAAGCCGAATGCGAATGCGGAGGGGCTCGCGGGCCGCGCGGAGGCAACCCAGGTCTGCAGCGGGAGTCGGGGCCCCGGCCACCCGCTCCCCGCGGCCCCGGAGGGGCTGGGGCTGCGGGGGGGATCCAAGAATCAGGACGCGCGGCGGGGCTAAAGGACCTCTTCTGGTAGGCAAAAAGCCTCGAGCACCCGGGATTCCCAAGTGGTCTCCCATCCAAGATACTAACCAGGCCCGACCCTGCTTAGCTTCCGAGATCAGACGAGATCCGGCGCCTTCAGGCTGAGACGGTGGCGGTTGGCTCGGGGCGCCCTAAGAGCCTTGCGCTTCGCCTCCCTTTCGCTCTGCCCTGCAGGTCGGGCCAACGGGCCGCACCTCTCGTCGCGGGGCATGCTGTACTTGAGCCGCACGACC
>NW_011399340.1:0-515 GCF_000754665.1 Bison bison bison | reverse complement strand
TCACGAGGTACGACGGCGAGGTCAGTGAGCCTCTCGAGGGGCGGCCAGGGAAGTCGGGTTCCATGCGAGTGGCAGGGGGAGCGCGTCATTGCTCTCGAGTCATGGTAGGGGAACCTGGCCTCGAGACGTGTTGAAGAAGGTCTCTCGAGGTCTTTCTCGGGTTGAGGCAGGAAACCCTGGCTTCCCTCGACTTGTGCAGGTGACCTCAGGGGGGTTCTCATGGTGGCGCTGAGAAGTCAGGGAAACTGGAGTGGGGGGGCGGCCTCTCGGGACTCCACGGGGTTTGGTGCATTGGAAGAGGGCCTCATCTCCAGTTGAGGCAGGAACCTCAGGGTTCCTGTGATTTCAGACTCCGATCACAGGGTCCCTGCAGACTGGGGACAGGAGAGTCAGGCCTCGTCTTGGGTTGAGGCATGGAACTCCGCTTGCCTCTCGAGGTGTCCTTGGGGAGAGAGGCCACTTGTCGAGCGGTATTTGGAACCTGGGGGTCTTTTCCGGACGATGCACGGGCGAGT
>NW_011399339.1:4870-5506 GCF_000754665.1 Bison bison bison | reverse complement strand
AGCTCACTGGGTGGACTAAAGGGAGTCAAGCCTCCTGAGGCGTTGGAGAGAGGTCGAGAGATTGGTCTCTAGGCCATACAGGAGACGAAGGCCCTCAACTCGCGATGATGGGGGAGTCTCAGGGTTGTTCTCGAGCGGCGGCCACAGTGTGCGGTTTCTCCCTAGGTACGACGGCGAGGTCAGTGAGCCTCTAGTGGGGCGCCAGGGAAGTCGGGTCTCCATGCGAGTGGAGAGGGGGACCGCGTAATTGCTCTCGAGTCATACTAGGGGAATCTGGCCTCGAGACGTGTTGAAGAAGGTCTCTCGAGGTCTTTCTCGGGTTGAGGCAGGACACCCTGGGGTCCCTCGACTTGGGCAGGTGACCTCAGGGGGCTTCTCATGGTGGCTCTGAGAAGTCAGGGAAACTGGAGGTGGGAGGGGCCTCTCGGCACTCCACTGGGTTTGGTGCATTGGAAGAGGGCCTCATCTCCAGTTGAGGCAGGAACCTCAGGGTTCCTCTGACTTCAGACTCCGATCGCAAGGTCCCTGCAGACTTGGGACAGGAAAGTCAGGCCTCGCCTTGGGTTGAGGCATGGAACTCCGCTTGCCTCTCGAGGTGTTCCCGGGGAGACAGGCCACTTGTCGAGCGGTATTTGG
>NW_011399339.1:0-918 GCF_000754665.1 Bison bison bison | reverse complement strand
ACAGGCATCCATCTCGAGTGGAAGCAAAGAACCCCGCTCTGCTCTCGAGTCGCGACGGTATCTCTTGGAGCTCACTGGGTGGACTAAAGGGAGTCAAGCCCCCTGAGGTGTTTGGAGAGAGGTCGAGAGATTGGTCTCTAGGCCATACAGGAGACGAAGGCCCTCAAGTCGTGATGACGGGGGAGGCTCGGGGTTGTTCTCGAGCGGCGGCCCCAGTGTGCGGTTTCTCGCGAGGTACGACGGCGAGGTCAGTGAGCCTCTCGTGAGGCGCTAAGGAAGTCGGGTCTCCATGCGAGTGGCGAAGGGGAGCGCGTCATTGCTCTCGAGTCATGGTAGGGGAATCTGGCCTCGAGACGTGTTGAAGAAGGTCTCTCGAGGTCCTTCTCGGGTTGAGGCAGAAACCCTGGCTTCCCTTGACTTGTTCAGGTGACCTCAGGGGGCTTCTCATGGTGGCTCTGAGAAGTCAGGGAAACTGGAGGTGGGAGGGGCCTCTCTGGACTCCACTGGGTTTGGTGCATTGGAAGAGGGCCTCATCTCCAGTTGAGGCAGGAACCTCAGGGTTCCTCTGATTTCAGACTCCGATCCCAGGGTCCCTGCAGACTTGGGACAGGAGAGTCAGGCCTCGTCTTGTGTTGAGGCATGGAACTCCGCTTGCCTCTCGGGGGGTTCCCGGGGAGACAGGCCACTTGTCGAGCGGTATTTGGAACCTGGGGGTTTTTTCCCGACGATGCACGGGCGAGTCACTACCCCTTCGTGTTGACTTCATTCACAGGGTGGAGTTCGAAGAGGTGTCCGGGCATCGGGAACCGGGCAATCGGGGTCCTTCGGAATGTGGAACCACCCACGAGGCCACGTCTGGAATGTCGTCGTGAGACCGGCCTCATCCTGAGGTGCGACCGGAAGGTCGGGAACACCTTC
>NW_011399338.1:0-716 GCF_000754665.1 Bison bison bison | reverse complement strand
CACTTAAACTCCCAATGAGAATTCTTCTCACTATAAGCTGATGGATATGTGTATCCATTTACTCGTAGGACGATTTCAAAACTGTGCTAATTAGTACCATGCTGGAGCTCACAGTAGGCCACAAATAATCAAAATTGGTTAGGAAAAAAGCATGCCTTCAAGTAAACTCTTAGCCAGAAAAGGAAAATGGGGAGACGTAAAGCAATCTATCAGCGCTTTGTTCCAAACCCACCTCAGGACCACAGTGTGAGGGGGCAGGTGCCTCACAAGGTGCCAACCAGGGATGGGAAGGGGGTGGCGGGGTCCTTGCCTCGGATGGCTCATCATGCAGCGCTGCCAGCCGGCCTTTCTGGGGGCACCGCAGCACCGCCCCATTGCCCAAGGAGTCTGCCGGCCGGTCCGCCACAGGGAACCTGAGGTCCGGGGCGCTGCCCAAGTGGGGTCGGCTGAAACACACGGGGAAGAAGGGTGCTGTTAGAAGAAAAGAGAGCTCACTCTGTCAGACGAGCCAAAGCCTGTCCATTTGGAAGATCGGCAATTTCACAGCAAAAGGGCCCCCGGGAGGGCACTGCCCTCCTGGCTCCAATAGCAACAGGCCGCCCGCTGCTCTGCAGACACTCAGGGCTCATCCCCAGCAGCTGGAAAACTCCCGTATGTGGGGAAGGCAGTGCTGCCGCGAGGGTGTGGAGCTGACTAGGACAGGATCGGCTGTCTGG
>NW_011399337.1:0-501 GCF_000754665.1 Bison bison bison | reverse complement strand
CCCCCCCCCCCCCCCCGCCCCGGTGTGTTCCTTTGTTAGTATGTCTGAGCCGTTTCTGTTTTGGTTCTGTTCTGTTCACCGTGTATGGTTTGGTAGGTTCTGCATGGAAACGAACTGATCTGAGGTATTTCATGTAGCATAATACCCTCTAAAGGTCTCTCCAGGTTCCTGCAGACTGTGAGATTTCATTCCCTTTCTGGTGGTTGAGTCCCATTCCTCTGTGTGTGTGTGTGTGTGTGTCTGCATGCGCGTGAGCACGCGTGCACGTGAATAGATCCAGGCATAGGCACACAGACAGAGTTCTATCATGATGTGTGTACGGAAGTCGACCTAGGTATAGGGGTCGATCCCACACATGCACACATCCGTATCTTCTTTGTCCCTTCCCTCCGTGGGCACCCTGTGGAGTTGCTGGGTTGGGTCGAATGGGGGAATCTTTGGGGGAGTGTACATCGCAGGACTCTTTTCCCTAGGGATGTGGTTTCTCTGTCTGTGAGGCGC
>NW_011399336.1:0-757 GCF_000754665.1 Bison bison bison | reverse complement strand
GCCGCTCGAGAACAACCCTGAGACTCCCCCATCATCGCGAGTTGAGGGCCTTCGTCTCCTGTATGGCCTAGAGACCAATCTCTCGACCTCTCTCCAACGCCTCAGGAGGCTTGACTCCCTTTAGTCCACCCAGTGAGCTCCAAGAGATACCCGTCGCGACTCGAGAGCAGAGCGGGGTTCTTTGCTTCCACTGGACATGAATGCCTGTCTCCCCGGGTGTGCCTGGAATGCAACCCTGAGATCCCTGTCGCCCCTGGAGTGGAAAATTGGCTTCTGGACAGAAGCCTAGATGAGGTCTATTGGCCCTGCAGTCACTCGAGAGCAATCCCCAGCTTTCCTTCGCAACTCGAATGGAAGATTGGACTTCCCTGGGCCAACACAAGAGGCATCCTGAATTCCCCGTCGTAATTCGAGAATCCTGCTACACCTCGAGAAAAACCACGTGGTTCCCCCGTCACCGCAAGATGTAGCCCTGTGCCGCTACAGCGTCTCAGGAGAAGTCCCACTTTAGGAATTGGAGTTCGAAACGGTACTTGTCACCCTTGATGCGACCCACAAAGCGCCCCGACATCCCGGTCTCCCTCGAGAGGAACACCGAAGTTTTCCGACACCACTTCCTCTGAGCCTCTTCTACCCTCCTGATCTGGACAGGAGGGTCGACTCCTCTGCTTTGTCTGGAAGGGTTCCCGACCTTCCGGTCGCACCTCAGGATGAGGCCGGTCTCACGACGACATTCCAGACGTGGCCTCGTGGGTGC
>NW_011399335.1:0-742 GCF_000754665.1 Bison bison bison | reverse complement strand
ACATATATAAAACTGGCTAATACAGAGACCCTGACCTTGCTGGGAAAAAGAGGTCAGAAATATTAGCACTTAGAAAAGTCACTGTCTTGTTGGGAAACTCTCATTGTTTCAATTCTGCTAACCTTTGAGAAATTTTCTAATTTCTTCTAATTAATAGAAGTGGTATCCTTCACCACTTCTGTTAATAAACTCCTTAACTGGAGACTAAAAGGGATACACTGCAATTGAACTGGACTCTCCCCAGCTGAGAAAGCATCGCCCTGGCCTCAGACACAGCCAGCCTCCGAGTGGTATATGCTGCCTTGAGCTTTGTCCCTCACCGGGAGCTTTCCCCTCCTTAGCCTGGGCAGGTTTCCTGCCTCAGATTTTTCTTTATGGGGAATAATTGGGTGCTATTTAATCACAGAGTTCCATGGAAAAGAATATGAGTGGACTAAACAAAGTAGACAGTTAAGTAGTTCATAGTAAGTTAGATCTTTTTCTTGGGAAAATGAAAAATTCTTGTTTAAACAGTTTTTGTTAAAAAATTTGTTAAACATTTTTTTGTAGAGAGTTTTATAAAGCACAGAGTGAAAATTACTTTTCCTTCCTCTGCAATGCTCACTTCCATTCCTCAAGGCGAATGTCTATCTTCCTTGTGTTTTTATCAAGCATATAATAGCGTGGTGTAGCTTAGTTTGTTTTTATAACTACCGAGATACATTATGCTATGTGGTTAGCTTACTTCTTCCACTTGGCAGGG
>NW_011399334.1:0-633 GCF_000754665.1 Bison bison bison | reverse complement strand
CTGCAGAAGGATGGATGGCTTTCGGAGCCACTACTCAGCCCACCATACTTGTCATGAAGCCACAGGGCAGAGCCTCACTGGGCTTGGTGAAGGGAGCTTCGAAGAAGCAGGGCTCAGTCCTGGGGCTGCCTCAAGAAAACAGTTAGGAGTCAGGACACTTGGGCACAGAGACCAGATGGGCAGGGCTCGGAGGTGTGCTGGTGGGCGTGGGGCGTCACCTGCAGGGAGCCCGGAGCCTGATATGACGGCCCAGGGCTGGGGGACGACAGTGCATGGTTGGGAATGGACACATCCCAGCGCAGACAAGGGGAGGCAGGCCCGGGGGCGTCAGGCCAGGGGAGCCCAGATCTTCCTGCTGCCCTCAAGGGGCAGGTCAGATGGGCACAGGAGGGAGCTGTGGTTTCAGCGACCTGGGTCGGAGTCCTGGTCTGCTGCTGTGTTGTCTCTGGTGAGTGACTCAGCCTCTCTGAGCCCACCGGAGAAGTGCTCGCTGGTGCCCGGGAAACAACGCATGCATTTTGGAACTGGGAGAAGAATCCTCGTCACTTATTGGTACAGCTCAATCTTTTCTGGAGGCCATAACCAATGTCTTTATGTTTGATGTTCATTTCAAAGTCAGAAGTTTTTAAAAAG
>NW_011399333.1:0-619 GCF_000754665.1 Bison bison bison | reverse complement strand
CTTTCTCAGAGCCACCATGAGAAGCCCCCTGAGGTCACCTGAACAAGTCGAGGGAAGCCAGGGTTTCCTGCCTCAACCCGAGAAAGACCTCGAGAGACCTTCTTCAACACGTCTCGAGGCCAGGTTCCCCTACCATGACTTGAGAGCAATGACGCGCTCCCCCTCGCCACTCGCATGGAGACCCGACTTCCCTGGCGCCCCACGAGCGGCTCACTGACCTCGCCGTCGTACCTCGTGAGAAACCGCACCCTGGGGCCGCCGCTCGAGAACCACCCCGAGACTCCCCCGTCATCGCGGAGATCAGGGCCTTCGTCTCCTGCATGGCCTAGGGGCCAAACTCGCGACTTCTCTCCAAACGCCTCAGGAGGCTTGACTCCCTTATTCCACCCAGGGAGCTCCAAGAGATACCCGTCGCGACTCGAGAGCAGAGCGGGGTTCTTGGCTTCCACTCGAGATGAATGCCTGTCTCCCCGGGTGCGTCTGGAATGCAACCCCGAGATCCCGGTCGCCCCTGGAGAGGAACATTGGCTTCTGGACACAAGCCCAGATGAGGTCTATTGGCCCTGCAGTCACTCGAGAGCAATCCCCAGCTTTCCTTCGCAACTCGAATGGAAGATTG
>NW_011399332.1:0-707 GCF_000754665.1 Bison bison bison | reverse complement strand
ATTTTCTCTTTCCTAACACACATAGCTGTGCTTGACAGAAACTGTGGAGAGGATGAATGAATGTCGGAATGAAAAAGCAAATTTAAACTTGTTGAGAGAGGCATAGCTAAACACGCTAAAGATTCTGCTAGGGACATATACAGGGATGACAAGATGGTGACAAAGCGATGGTCTTTATCTCACCTACACGGTGTCCTTGGGTCCTCTCGGGGTTGACCCGTTTCCTAACAGAATGGAAAGTCCTGTTGTCCTTCTCACATATTACTCGCAGTCAACGACAGAGGCCTTCCCCACTCCAGACCTTCAGATCCCAGTCCGAAGTTTTCTCTCCCCTACCCGCTGGGGGACTGTGGCTGGCTTTCCCCATTGAGACCTATTCTGTATTATACAGGAAAGCACAAACAAGCACAATGCCCAGCACAGAGAAAATGCTTTCAGTGCTTCCTGTTATGACAGTGGCCACTACAGAGAAGTAATCTTCAATTTATGAAGACATTTTTCTGAGTCCAAGATTGCAGCAATCGGTGGGGATTTCATCCTAACTTTACCTTTCCACCCTTGCAGGATCATCTGCTAATTGTCCACCAGCATCTACATCGGCTGTTCCTCAGTCTCACCACCAGGGCGCGCGCGAGATGAAACAGTTCTGTCCTGGGATGTACCACAAAGGGGTAGCGGAAAGACCACCCACTCTGGAAGGTACCATT
>NW_011399331.1:0-668 GCF_000754665.1 Bison bison bison | reverse complement strand
GGTCTGCCTACTGTATTGCTTTGTGCTCTCACCTCTGATTTCACTGAGGCCTGTCCCCACACATCTCGCTCTCTCTGTCAAAGAGTTAACTTACAGCTCCAATTCATAAGTTCCTTGTCATTCTTCCTTTAACTTCCAGATGAGTCTCCATCTGGAGCGCGGAACCCACCACGCTTTCTAATTATGCCTGGGCTGCTAAGACCCACTCGAGAAGGTGTCTAGGGTGAGGCACCTTTCGCTATTCGAGAGGGCGCCTGCGGCCTACGTAAGTGGTGCAAACTTCTTGTCTTGAAGTTTGATTTGTCTGCCGTGTAAACCAAGCTCCTCCGTCTCTTTTCTCCACCGAATTTTCCTACTGAGCTCTCCTCATACTATTCTTCTTGACAACTCTGATTAGCATATAAATAGTCGCCTAGGCCATCTCTCCTTCGAATACCCTGGATCAGTTGGGGCTGGTCCCCGGTAGGTTGCGACCGAACAGGGACCTCAGGAGGCAATACTCAAAGAGCTGAGCAGACACGAACCACGCAATCAGCAGGCAATAAGCATGGAGCTCAGCAGTGACGAATTATGCTGCTCAACTGGCAATAATCAAGCACGTGACCAGGCAGGAATCACGCAGCTCAGCTGGCAATTGTCAAGCAGATGAGCCGACAGGAATCACGCAG
>NW_011399330.1:0-675 GCF_000754665.1 Bison bison bison | reverse complement strand
TAAGGGAAGCCCGTCCTGGCCTTACCTGAGTTGATTTAAGGTCCCTTTCATCTGAGGGGAAAAAGAGGAAAGATCTCTGGATAGAGGGGTGATGGAAGACAAATTCTTAACCTGGTGTCTGCCCTGTGCCTCATCTGATGAGAGTTCTGGGGCCCCCTAGAGGGAGGGGTCAGTGCCTAATGGCTGAAGGTGCTCTGTTCATCAGAGGTTCTGACGTGTTGGGCCCAAGAAGGGGTCAGGTGATTATTTTGCAGAGGAGATACAACATGAAAAGAAAATTTCTCAAGATAAAGTAAAAAAGGGCAAGAAGGGTTATGTTCCCCAGACCTACTCTTTCTGAGACCATCACATAGCACTGGGGCTATAGGACCTTAAAGTGAGTGCTGGAGAATGGCAAGTCATAGAAGAGAAAGAGAAATAGGTGCCTACCTTGCAACCACGAAGTACCAATAGGTACGTGAAACAAACACAGCTCAGAAGAACATGGACAAGCGTTTTCCTAACTACCTGTAAGATACTTGCCCTGTGAAGTCCCAGGGGCATCGAGGAATTTCTAGTGGCAGTTGGAAGAGCAAGCCACTCAAAATGGCTGTGTTCTTGCTCTCTGTCTCTCCCCGGTCTGACTAGGGCCTACTCCACCTACACCCTACTCACAGGACAAACCTTCCCACCTCC
>NW_011399329.1:0-887 GCF_000754665.1 Bison bison bison | reverse complement strand
AGGAAACCCTGGGTTCGCTGGACTTGTGCAGGGACCTCAGGGGCCTTCTCATGGTGGCTCTGAGAAGTCAGGGAAACTGGAGTTGGGAGGGCCCTCTCGGGACTCCACTGGGTTTGGTGCATTGGAAGAGGGCCTCATCTCCAGTTGAGGCAGAAACCTCAGGGTTCCTCTGATTTCAGACTCGAATCGCAGGGTCCCTGCAGACTTGGGACAGGAGAGTCAGGCCTCGTCTTGGGTTGAGGCATGGAACTCCGCTTGCCTCTCGAGGTGTCCCCGGGGAGAGAGGCCACTTGTCGAGCTGTATTTGGAAACTGGGGGTTTTCCCGGATGATGCACGGGTGAGTCACTGCCCCTTTGTGTTGACTTCATTCACAGGGTGGAGTTCGGAGAGGTGTCCGTGAATCGGGTTCTTATCAAGAGGGGACCGGGAAATTGGGGTATTTCGGAATGTGGAACCACCCACGAGGCCACGACTGGAATGTCGTTGCAAGACCGGCCTCATCCTGAGGTGCGACCGGAAGGTCGGGAACCCCTTCCAGACAAAGCAGGGGAGTCGACCCTCCTGTCCGGATCAGGAGGGTAGAAGGGGCTCAGAGGAAGTGGTGCTGGAAAACCTCGGTATTCCTCTCGAGGGAGACCGGGATGTCGGGGAACTTTGTGGGGTGCATCAAGGGTGCCAAGTACCGTTTCGACCTCCAATTCCTAACGTGGGACTTCTCCTGAGACGCTGTAGCGGGAAAGGCCTTCATCTTGCGATGACGGGGGAACGATGTTGTTTTTCTCGAGTTGCGGCGGGATTCTCGAGTTACGACGGGTAATTCCGGATTCCTCTTGTGTTGGCCCAGGGAAGTCCAATCTTCCATTCGAGTTGCGAAGGAAAGCTGGGG
>NW_011399328.1:0-657 GCF_000754665.1 Bison bison bison | reverse complement strand
GACGGACCTCCACTGTATACCCCTACCTACTAATTAAGGTTTGGAAAGATGCTTTCCCAAAAGTTCAACTCCAGCCCACACGGAAGGGCCCTTACCCCGTAATACTCTCGCCCTCCACAGCACCCAAGTTACCAAGGCATGACTCCTGGATTCACCACTCTCAAGTAAAGTTGTGGAATAAAATAGGAGAAGATACCTGATATATCTGCGAGCCTCTGGAAGACTTCTGATATCTATTCAGGACTACAGATAAGTGTCATTCTGATGAATATCCAAAAGTTAAGCTCCTGGGGATAAGCTTTCTTGGGACGTGCCTATGTTCAGTCTGAGCTACTTCATTGTCTCTCTCTTGGTTTGTGTTAGTCAGGGAGATCCTTTGCATGTCTGTTATCGGTTCCCATAAGACCATACTCAGGACACCCCGATGTGGTTCATGTACCTCTGGTGCTGTTACTCTTATATATACTCCTTAGGTCTAGCCACCACAGAAATCATGAACATGCTCAATAAGACTAGCTGTGGTATGTTCTAACCCAAGTCTTAACAAGCTGACTTATATCAATAGGTCAGGACTGAGCACCCAAAACTTATTCAACACTAATCAAATCCTGGACAAGGTCACCACAGCAACCTGGTTTCAGTCAATAAGGATACAGT
>NW_011399327.1:0-689 GCF_000754665.1 Bison bison bison | reverse complement strand
GTGCAATTCGTGGACCCTTCCCTTTCCCATCCCAGCAGGTGGTCAAGGGCCCGCTGGCCTCCAAAGTGCCAGAGGCAGGGCTGGGCCAGCCGGCCAGAGTTCAGGGTTCTGGCCCTTGGACTTGCAGCGGACACTAGGCTGCTTGGGAAAACCGCGCGGCTCTGACCTTTCAGCAAAGGGGTGAGCGGTCAAGGCCTTGAGCCCAAAGGCGAGGCCTTTCTGCGACCGCCAGGTTGTGCCAACAGAGGGCGGACTACGTGGTTCCCTGCTCCACGCAGTCCCAGTTCCCTGACCTGTGGTCCGAACCCTCCGCCGCGCCCACTGGATGCCGCTCCTTGGGGACCCAGGAGCGCACGCAGTGGGCGTTCCCAGCCGCCACGGCGACCCCCGAGAGGACAACGGGGAAGCCCTCCCCCAGCCCCGCCAGGAGCCGACCCCCGCCCCGCGCCGCCCGCCCCTGCCACGCTCCCGGTGCCTTCCCAGCCGCAGTGGGGATCCCCGGAGCACAACTGGGCCCGCCCCCCATCCCCGCCACGACCCGATTCCCGACCCGCGCCGCCCGGCTTCGCCCCGCCCCGGGCGCGCTCCCGGTGCGCTGCCCACCTTCACCACGGGCTCCCGGTGAGCCCCGCCCCCACGCCCGGTTCCAGGAGAGCCTCTGGGACCTCGCTCCCGCCGCCCGGTGAAAC
>NW_011399326.1:0-658 GCF_000754665.1 Bison bison bison | reverse complement strand
CAAGGTTTCCTGGTTAGGGAAGCTTGTGTCGGTGTTCTGATGGGTGGAGCTGTATTTCTTCTCTTTGTTCAGTCGCGCTGTGGGGAGGGAGGGAGGGATGCTGCAAACAAATAACACTGGCTTGCGCTCGCAGTGCCTCAGCCACACTGGGTCTGCCCCCGCTCACGGCAAGTGTAGCCTCCCTGCCCACACTGCTCGGGCTCTAGGTTATTCCGCCAGGAACAATCCAAGGCTGGCCCTGGGTTGCATGTACCTCCCAGGTCCAAGCCGCTCAGGTTCAGGCACTCGGGTAGTCCTTAGAGGCGCAGACTCAGTTGGGCCTGAGTTTTGTGCTCTTCCCAGGTCCGAGCAGCTCAAGTGATGAGGTGTTTGGCGAGCGCCAGTGCTGCGACTTATCGCCTCCCCGCCACTCGGTTATCTGGGTGTAAAACCGGCACACCTTCTCAGGCAGATGTTAACCATCCAGACCCCCAAAAAGTTTTAGTTAGCAAAGAAGCCTGCTTACAGTTTTATAGATAATGTCTCTCTGGGGCTGCGATTGCCCCCTTCCGGCTCTGGCTGCCTGTCACCGGAGGGGGAAGGTCTGCAGCCGGCTATCTCTGTTCAATTCTTTGTTCCGTGCGCGGGCCTGGCGGTGTCTTAGGTTGGGGCTGGCTTT
>NW_011399325.1:0-929 GCF_000754665.1 Bison bison bison | reverse complement strand
AACCATAAACAAATAATAAAAAGAATCTGCCTTCCAATGCAAGGGACAGGGTTGATAACCGCTCGGGGAACTAAGAGCCCACATGCCACAACTGGAGAAAGCCTGTGTTGCACAAAGACCCAGTGCAGCAACCAAAGATTTTTAAATAAACAAAAACTATTCACTGTTACCAGATCTTTTCAGCGCTCATCAATCTCACTTTGGACACTATCATTCAAGGGGGAGGGGGGACTCTCAAATGAAAAAAAAGAAAAAAAAACATCAGAAATCTTAATTTACAAATAAGTGAATAAAGTGTATTCATGTATGAATGTTCCCAGATTTCCTCTCCGCCTGTTTCTGCACAGTCCATATTTCTAACTAACATAATATGAGACTTCTTTCCTTTGGGGATGGGTTATTAGAATGATAGAGAAGCCAGACCAGAGTGGTGAGGGCCAGGGGAAGGACCAGCCCACGATGCTGCGGTGATCTCTAAAGCAAGGAGCCAGTGGGGGGCATATGGAGACAGGAGAGCTGCAGGGTTTTGGCGTGTAGGCAGTCTGGAGGTTCAGACTGTAACTGCCTTTCCAGCAGTTATACAGTGTGAGAGAACTGGGGAATGAAGAAAGGGGATCTGGTAGGTAATGTATGAGTTCTGAATTGGATCCCTGTGATTTTTCTTTGAGAGACAACATGAAAATTGGTATTCATCTTTAAAATTACTTTGGGCAGTGCTACGTGCTACTCTGTAGAAACTGAGCTATGTGGGGACCCAGGATGATGAGGGAAGAAATGTTTATGGGATATAATTATCACTACAGTAAATCAGAAATAACCCCAAATGCCTCACAATAGTGAATCAGCTCAGCAACATGATAAGAGAAAATACGGCATTAAGGATGCATGGGGGCTTTGGGAGTGAGGCCATTCAGAGTCACATTGATTGA
>NW_011399324.1:0-647 GCF_000754665.1 Bison bison bison | reverse complement strand
AAGCAGATGTCTACTTGCTTAAATAGGTGATTTCTGTAGTTAGGAAGTAAAAACTGAAGCTTGAGAAATAATAGCATATATATCAGGTTTAATCACTAATGACTGTATGGTTACAAATAATTCCGTCACTCCTGTGAAAAGTAGACTTTTTAGTAACTTTGCTCGAAACATCTGAGACTTTTGAAAGTGAGAGTAACTCTGATAGTATGAAAAACACATTTCCAATGTCATAGTTTGTTTTGTTTGTTTTTTTAACTAAATATTAGGAGAGGCATGAGTTGGACACAACTGAAGCGACTTGGCATGCATGCATGCATTGGAAAAGGAAATGGCAACCCACTCCAGTATTCTTGCCTGGAGAATGCCAGGGACACAGGAGCCTGGTGGGCTGCTGTCTATGGAGTCGCACAGAATCGGACACAACTGAAGCGACTTAGCAGCAGCAGCAGCAGGAGAGGCATGCTGGTGCCATGTAATGAGTAATGGATTAAGGGTGTAGAGGTCAGACAATTTGTGTTTTACTCAGCCTTGCTATTAACTAACTGTGTGGCCTGTTATGTAACTTCTGTGATCAACAGTTTACACCTTTAAAATGTCATTGAGTATGGGGGCTCACTTCTGATTTTCTTGACTGGGAGAATGCTTGC
>NW_011399323.1:0-539 GCF_000754665.1 Bison bison bison | reverse complement strand
TGTCCCTCCACAACTCCTGTCTTTCTATCTGGAGCTTGTATCCTACCCAAAGCCAGGGGAGGTATGTCTGTACACCACACTCCAAAATAGGCTTTTTTTTTTAATTAAAGGAAAGAAACATTAAAAAAAAAAACTAACATTACACGATAGTATAGGCTTAAGCAATTACAAAAGCAAGGGATGCACGCTGCTTGAAACCACTGAAGAAAAGCACTGAAGAAGAATACAGAGCCAAGACAATGGCTGCTGTTCCATTCATGGCAAATACATTTCCTCCCATTAAAAATAGCAAAAAAAAAAAAAAGAACAAGGAGTGCTGGGGCAGATTAATGTTTTAAAAAGGAATAGATGAGTGCAGTCACCCTAGAGTCTTCTTCCTAAACAGGACTCCTTTGCTTTGCTGAGGAGGATAGGCAGACAGGAAGGGGGGCCAGAACCGGAGCAGAGGTCACAGCAGGACAACAGAGGAGGAAGGGTGTCAAGGAGCCTGGTCACTCTCTGGTCACAGGTGTTGATGTCTGTGTATCTAAAACAGGGAC
>NW_011399322.1:0-609 GCF_000754665.1 Bison bison bison | reverse complement strand
GTGTACTTTTCTAAGAATTTGTCCATTTCTTCCACGTTGTCCATTTTATTGGCATATAATTGTTGATAGTAGTCTCTTATGGTCCTTTGTATTTCTGTGTTGTCTGTTGTGATCTCTCCATTATCATTTCTAATTTTATTGATTTGATTTTTCTCCCTTTGTTTCTTGATGCGCCTGGCTAATGGTTTGTCAATTTTATTTATCCTTTCAAAGAACCAGCTTTTGGCTTTGTTGATTTTTGCTATGGTCTCTTTTGTTTCTTTTGCATTTATTTATGCCCTAATTTTTAAGATTTCTTTCCTTCTACTAACCCTAGGGTTCTTCATTTTTTCCTTTTCTAGTTGCTTTAGGTGTAGAGTTAGATTATTTATTTGACTTTTTTCTTGTTTCTTGAGGTATGCCTGTATTGCTATGAACTTTCCCTTAGGACTGCTTTTACAGTGTCCCACAGGTTTTGGGTTGTTGTGTTTTCATTTTCATTCATTTCTATGCAAATTTTTGATTTCTTTTTTTGATTTTCTTCTGTGATTTGTTGGTTTATTCTAGCAGCGTGTTGTTCAGCCTCCATATGTTGGTAATTTTTAGTAGTTTTTTCTCCTGTAATTGAGA
>NW_011399321.1:0-534 GCF_000754665.1 Bison bison bison | reverse complement strand
CCTGAAAAACTATTCAGAATAATGATAGTAAAGATGATCAAAAACTTTGAAAATGACATGGAGACAATGCAAGAATCAGTGAGCAAACCCCTAGTTGAAATTGAAGAATAAAGCAAAAAATAAATTGAAAAATAAATAGAGAGACAAACAACAATTACTGAAATTAAAAATACTCTAGAAAGAATCAAGAGCAGGGTATCTGAACCAGAAAATGGATCAGTGTGTTGAAAGACAAAATGGTGGAAACAACTGCGGAAGGGCAGAATAAAGTCGAAAGAATGAAAGAACTGAGGATAGTCTCAGAGACCTCTTGGACAATGTTAAATGCACCAAGATTCAAATCATAGGGGTCCCAGAAGAAGAGAGAAAAATAAAGGGTATGAGAAAAGTTTAGAGGAGATTATACTTGAAAAACCCCCAACATGGAAAAGGAAATAGTCAATCAAGTCCAAGAGGTGCCAAGAGTCCCATTTGTGATAAACCCAAGGAGAAACAGCCCTAGACATATACTAAGCAAACTAAGGAAGATGAAAC
>NW_011399320.1:0-717 GCF_000754665.1 Bison bison bison | reverse complement strand
GGGAAAAAGTGGAAACAGTGACAGACTTTATTTTCTTGGGACTCCAAAATCACTGCAGACAGTGACTGCAGTCATGAATTAAAAGATGCTTGCTCCTTGGAAGAAAAGCTATGGCAAACTTAGCGTATTAAAAAGCAGAGATCACTTTGCCAACAGAGGTCCATATAGTCAAAACTATGGTTTTTCCAGTAGTCATGTATGGATGTGATGGCTGGACCATAAAGAAAGCTGAACACAGAAGAACTAATGCTTTTGAATTGTGGTGTTGGAGAAGGAACTCTTGAAAGTTCCTTGGACTGCAAGGAGATCGAACCAGTTAATCCTAAAGGAAATTAACCCTGAATATTCATTGGAAGGATGATGATGAAGCTCCAATACTTTGACCACCTGATGCGAAGAGTGACTCTGATGCTGGGAAACATTGAGGGCAGGAAGAGAAGAAGGTGACAGAGGATGAGATGATTTGATGGCATCACTGACTCAAGGGACATGAGTTTGAGTGAACTCCAGGAGATGGTGAAGGACAGGGAAGCCTGGTGTGCTGTATTCCACAGGATTGCAGAGTGGACATCAACTTAGTGACTGAACAATAATAAGCAATCTATTTTCTTGTAAGAGCATCAGATGTGCTTTGAAGTTAAAAAACAAACAAAAAATGTTGGGTGTCCTGGACGAGTTCTTAAGCTAATCAAGGGTATAGGTGGATTCACAATTCCT
>NW_011399319.1:0-894 GCF_000754665.1 Bison bison bison | reverse complement strand
ACCAGGCTTCTCTGTCCATGAGATTTTCCAGGCAAGAATACTGGAGTGGGTTGTCACTTTCTTCTCCAGGGGACTCTTCCTAACCCAGGGATCGAACCCTGGTCTCCTGCACTGCAGGCAGAGTCTTTACCAACTGAGCTACAAGGGAAGCAAAAAAAAAACAAAAAAAACAAAAAACACCTCATAATTTATATATAAAATGCACTGTAACAGAATCAAAAAATGCTATCATGTTCAAAATGTGAGTTTAGTACACTTCCTCTTTTTTTTCTACTAAAAACTTATTTTAATTTTCCCAAGCTTACTAGAGGAAGAATAAAATACTTTTGTCTCTAAGAAATAAAAGGGATTTAAAAACACTGTCCACAAAGCTCCACAACAGTACTCTATACACTAAGAAAAACTGAATACTCTTTTCCAAAAAAATCAATACCAGTACCATAAATGTTGTCCTTGATTAGCTGAAAACAGGTATGATCTCTTAAGAGTTGTTTTAAGAGTGTAAAAGAGGCATTCCTTTAACAATTATTATGTACAAGTCTAGGACTTGTAAGCTTTTAATTCCCTACCAAAAGAACATATATTAGGGAGAGAATCCATTACTAAGTTGTTAATATTCTGAAGTATTTAATACATACTTAAAGCGAATTTAAGCATCTATGCAAAAATACAGAAAAGAGAAACGACCGTTTCACCTAAATACTAAGTAGCAAATACTATGAAAAGACAGGGAAATGTAATAACTTTGATATTAACTACCATATTTCTGAAGCTCTCCATAAGCTTTCATATTTCTAGCTTCATCTGCATTGTACTTTAAAATTACATCAGCTTTGTTGTCCTTGGAGAAAAAAAAGGAAGGATCAAAACTGGTTATGCAAAGAATCATCATTT
>NW_011399318.1:0-734 GCF_000754665.1 Bison bison bison | reverse complement strand
GGGGATTTTCCAGGCAAGAGTACTGGAGTGGGGTGCCATTGCCTTCTCCGTAATAAAGTAGAGACCACAGTAAAAGAGCAAAAGAATCTCAACTCTGAGTGTTCTTACCTTGTCTTGAAGATCTTGGACAAGCCCCCAAGATGATAACCTAGCAGTCAACGGTGACCGATGCCACTGGATTCATGGTGTCTAAGAAGAAGATATTACTCTGGGGCCAAAGACAGTCTCAGTCACTCAGAGCTTTGTGTATATTTATTTAAAGTGAAGGTGACAGAAAAAGCTTCTGACACAGACATCAGAAGGGGCTCACTAATTTAAGTGGGGCCATATATACTTCTCAACTAGCCTCTGAGAATAGACAAAAAACATCTCAAGGATGTGAGCGTTTTGCCCACACCCTTTCCTATAACATACATCCAAAGCTCAAAAAGAGGAATGTCCTTGAACCTGAGATACTGCTCCCTACAATGCCTACTTGTCTTAGGTAAAAGAATGTGAAAAAGAAAGCAAGCTTGCCTCCTCCTTAAAGGGGCTTTAGGCTTGGACTCTTTATCAACCTGCTGGGACAGGTAAGTATACAGTTAAACTCAGAAAACTCTAATGTTGTAATGGTGGTGAGTAAAGCATTTGTATAACATACCACTGATAACTCATATAAGTATATCACTTATAAATTCAGTATGAAGGTCAAAAGATAAAATATCAAAATAATGATAACTACAAAATGAAATAAT
>NW_011399317.1:0-756 GCF_000754665.1 Bison bison bison | reverse complement strand
GGTCTTTAGTTTCTTTAGGTAGATATTATTCCTTAAGTCATTTTATTCTTTCCGTTGTCAATTGGTGAATGGTAATTGTTTCCTTAATTTCTCTTTCTAGTTTTCTCATTATTAGTGTATTAGGAATGCTAAGGGATTTCTGTGTGTTGATTTTATATCCTGCAACTTTACTATAGTCATTGATTAGTTCTAGTAATTTTCTGGTGAAGTCTTAGGGTTTTCTATGTAGAAGATCATGTCATCTGCAAACAGTGAGAGTTTTGCTTCTTCTTTTCCAATTTGGATTCCTTTTATTCTTTTTCTGCTCTGATTGCTGTGGCCAAAACTTCCAAAACTATGTTGAACAGTAATGGTGAAAGTGGGCACCCTTGTCTTGTTCCTGATTTTAGAGGAAATGCTTTCAATTTTTCACCATTGAGGATAATGTCTGCTGTGGGTTTGTCATAGATAGCTTTTATTATGTTGAGGTATGTTCCTTCTATTCCTGCTTTCTGGAGAGTTTTTATCATAAATGGATGTTGAATTTTGTCAAAGACTTTCTCTGCATCTATTGAGATAATCATATGGTTTTTATTTTTCAATTTGTTAATGTGGTGTATTACATTGATTGATTTGCGGATATTGAAGAATCCTTGCATCCCTGAGATAAAGCCCACTTGGTCATGGGGTATGATCTTTTTAATGTGTTGTTGGATTCTGATTGCTAGAATTTTGTTAAGGATTTTTGCATCTATGTTCATCAGTGATATTGGCCTG
>NW_011399316.1:0-651 GCF_000754665.1 Bison bison bison | reverse complement strand
CTAAATTGAAAAAATATATCCAAACCATAAAAAGTCCCAATATTATATTGAAGAACATTCTAGTAGTTCTCAAAATTATTACTCAGACCCTCTCAAACTTCCCTCACATTTTTCTGAATTGAAATGTTCAGATGAGTACTTAGCTAAAAAGACACAAATATGAACAAGTGTTTGTTCAACAAAGTCCTTGCCAAAAGAGATTCATGGATAATTTCAGGCGAGAGACCTGAAATTACTAATAGAGAAGATCATGGAAGCACTAGAGGATTTACAAAATGATATGGTAAAAAATAGATGAGAAGTAAAATTGAATCTGGTTAAAGAAATGTAGAAAGTGCATGAAGAATACTTGCCAGAAGTGATATTATGTAGGGCCTTGCAGGATAATATGAGTTTTCCTTTCCAATTAGCTTGGGAGAGATGTGGAGATAGAATTTTAGATCACATCCACGATATTAAATGTACAGAGATAAGAAACTGTATGTTGGAAGAGTATGTGTAGTAAAAGAAGAAACAGAAAGTATATTGGGGCCAAATTTCATAACATATATGTTATAAAAAGAAGTAGGATAGTTACTGTGACTTCCTAGTATATCAAATTACTTAAAATCTGTTGCTATTAGAAATGATACCTATTTGCAGAAGTACATC
>NW_011399315.1:0-603 GCF_000754665.1 Bison bison bison | reverse complement strand
TCTCGTTGTTTATCTTGCCTCCCCTTCTGGCAGGCTCCTCTTTTGTGATCGAAGCAATGGGGGAACTGGATGTCTGGGGGTCTGCAACATGGCGAATCAACCTGTCTTGGATCTAAATTGGAGAATCTGCATCCTGTGGAAAAATGCAAGCACATCCTCGACCGCTAGTTAATAATGGGTCAGGACCCTTCCATTGTCCGGAGAGGAGGTCCTTCCATTTAACTAATGGTTTTGCGTTCAATTGCTCCAGGCACCAATGACGAAGCATTGCAGTAGTTCCAGCCAGATCAGTATTTAGAATATTTATTACAAAAAGAGCAAATATTTATTATGAAAAGAGCATGTTGCAAGATTTGATGGGGAGAACTATACTTAAACTCCCCTTCTTTTAGTTTTTGAATTTGGATTTTTAATGTTTAATGTGCTCTTTCAACAATGGCCTGTCCCTGGGGATTATAAGGGATGCCTGTATTATGTTTAATTTGAAACTTTATACAAAATTCCTGAAAAGACTTAGAAGTATAAGCAGGAGCATTGTCAGTTTTCAAAGCTTTTGGTAGGCCCAAATATGAAAAACAAGTAAAGAGATGTTGTATTACATCT
>NW_011399314.1:0-512 GCF_000754665.1 Bison bison bison | reverse complement strand
AGCTTCATCCAGGCTGACATTTTGCATGATGTACTCTGCATATATGTTAAGTAAGAAGAGTGACAATATACAACCTTGACATCCTTTCCCAATTTGAACCTTATTTGTATTTCTTGCTTTAGAAATAGACATAGCTTTTTTATTGTACTTCCCAGACACTGTGTTTTTGCAAATTGAGAGCTTATCATAACCCTGCATCGAGCAAGTCTATGGGCGCCATTTTTCAAACAGTATTTCCTCATTCCAATTCTCTGTCTCACATTTTGGTAATTCTCATTATATGTCAAACCTTTTCACAATCACTATAGTTTCTCTGGTGATCTGTAACATCAATGTTACTGCTATGACTTGCTGAAGTCTCATCTGTTGGTTAGTATTTTTTTAAGCAATGCATTGTTTTTAGGTTAAGGTCTCTATATTGTTTTCTCAGACATAATGCTATTGCACACTTGATAGGCCAGTGTCATGCAAACATAACTTCTGTATGTTCTGGGAAACCAGAACATTCATAT
>NW_011399313.1:0-608 GCF_000754665.1 Bison bison bison | reverse complement strand
GCATACACCATCTCTAGCCAATCCCAGCAATAGCCTATTAAATTGAAGGTTGGATAATGACACTGTCCCTCAAAACTCTCTCACTCAGAGTAAAGGTTAAGTCTTTTAAGGTTCTGTGTGAACTGGACCTCATCCCCACCCTGCCCCATGATCTTCGGGCCTTATCCCTGCTATTCTTCCCTGTGCTCACTTTTGTCTGACCACACCCCCCCCACACACCCCCACCCTTCCTCAAATAAGCCAGACAGATTCCTGATGCAGGATTTTGTATTTTTTACTCTCCCCTCTGCTGGAACTGATTTCTTCATGGACACCTGTGGGGCTTCCTTACTCCTCACTCACTTTTTACTCAAGGGGTCACCTCCAGTGAGCCATCTCTGAGCATCTTATTTTAAATGGCGATTCCTCCCCAGCCCCTCACTGCTTTCTTCTTCTCCAGAGCTCCTATCAGCATTTAACCTACCACGCTTCCCTTATGCATTGTGTCTGTTGTCTCTCCCCACACCCCATATCCCTTCTCACTAAAATGCAAGCTCGTTAAGGTCTCTCCCATCTGCTGTTCTCATATACCCACAGTGGCTAGGCATGTACTAGATATTCAATAAATA
>NW_011399312.1:0-912 GCF_000754665.1 Bison bison bison | reverse complement strand
GCAATCAGAGCAGAAAAAGAAATAAAAGGAATCCAAATTGGAAAAGAAGAAGTAAAAACTCTCACTATTTGCAGATGACATGATCCTCTACATAGAAAACCCTAAAGATTCCACCAGAAAATTACTAGAAATAATCAATGACTATAGTAAAGTTGCAGGATATAAAATCAACACACAGAAATCCCTTGCATTCCTATACACTAATAATGAGAAAACAGAGAGAGAAATTAAGGAAACAATTCCCATTCACCATTGCAACGGAAAGAATAAAATACTTAGGAATATATCTACCTAAAGAAACTAAAGACCTATATATAAAAAACTATAAAACACTGGTGAAAGAAATCAAAGAGGACACTAATAGATGGAGAAATATACCATGTTCATGGATTGGAAGAATCAATATAGTGAAAATGAGTATACTACCCAAAGCAATTTATAGATTCAACGCAATGCCTATCAAGCTACCAACAGTATTCTTCACAGAGCTGGAACAAATAATTTCACAATTTGTATGGAAAAACAAAAAACCTCGAATAGCCAAAGCGATCTTGAGAAAGAAGAATGGAACTGGAGGAATCAACCTACCTGACTTCAGGCTCTACTACAAAGCCACAGTTATCAAGACAGTATGGTACTGGCACAAAGACAGATATATAGATCAATGGAATAAAATAGAAAGCCCAGAGATAAATCCACGCACATATGGACACCTTATCTTTGACAAAGGAGGCAAGAATATACAATGGATTAAAGACAATCTCTTTAACAAGTGGTGCTGGGAAATCTGGTCAACCACGTGTAAAAGAATGAAACTAGACCACTTTCTAACACCAATACACAAAAAATAACTCAAAAATGGAATTAAAGATACTAAACATAAAGACCAAGAAACTATAAAAACTCCTAAGA
>NW_011399311.1:0-639 GCF_000754665.1 Bison bison bison | reverse complement strand
TTCTGGACACAAGCCTAGATGAGGTCTATTGGCCCTGCAGTCACTCGAGAGCCAATCCCCAGCTTGCCGTCGCAACTCGAACGGAAGATTGGACTCCCTGGGCCAACACAAGAGGCATCCCGAATTCCCCGTCGTAACTCGAGAATCCCGCCGCAACTCGAGAAAACCACGTGGTTCCCCCGTCATCGCAAGATGAAGCCCTGTCCCGCTACAGCGTCTCAGGAGAAGTCCCACGTTAGGAATTGGAGGTCGAAACGGTACTTGGCACCCTTGATGCGCCCCACAAAGTTCCCCGGCATCCCGGTCTCCCTGGAGAGGAACACCGAGGTTTTCCGGCACCACTTCCTCTGAGCCCCTTCTACCCTCCTGATCTCCACAGGAGGGTCGACTCCCCTGCTTTGTCTGGAAGGGGTTCCCGACCTTCCGGTCGCACCTCAGGATGAGGCCGGTCTCACGACGACATTCCAGACGTGGCCTCGTGGGTGCTTCCACATTGCGAAGCACCCCGATTTCCCGGTCCCCTCTAGATAAGAACGCGACGCCCGGACACCTCTCCGAACTCCACCCTGTGAATGAAGTCAACACGAAGGGGCAGTGACTCGCCCGTGCATCGACCGGAAAAAAACCCCCCAGGTTCCA
>NW_011399310.1:0-669 GCF_000754665.1 Bison bison bison | reverse complement strand
GTCGTTCACTGATAACGTGTTTATCATACCGTGATCCAGTGACTGAGAGGCGCTGATCACGTGACTGTGCCCTCAGTGATCACGTGGCTGATCATGCACTGATATCGTGACTGAGCATGCACTGATCATGTGCCGGGAGCCGGTGAGGCATTCCACTCTGGACAAAGGTCATGAGGAAGGAGGCTCGGCATACGCAAATGCGGGATCGAGCCTCAGGAGTCCACCCGGATATTCTCGGGCAATTCCTCCCTCCCAAAAAAACAGAATCTGCCTACTGTATTGCTTTGTGCTCTCACCTCTGTTTTCACGGGAGGCTGTCCCCCACACCATCTCGCTCTCTCTGTCAAAGAGTTAAATTACAGCTCCAATTCATAAAGTTACTTTTCGTTCTTCCCTTTAACTTCCAGCTGAGTCTCCATCTGGAGCTCGGAACCCACCACGCTTACTAATTATGCCTGGGCTGCTAAGACCCACTCGAGAAGGTGTCTAGGGTGAGGCACCTTCCGCCATTCGAGAGGTCGCTTGCGGCCTACGTAAGTGGTGCAAGATTCTTGTCTTGAAGATGATTGGTCTCCTGCGTAAACCAAGCTACTCAGTCTCTTTTCTCCACCGAATTTTCCTACTGAGCTCTCCTCATTCTATTATTCTTGACATCTCTGACTAGCATAT
>NW_011399309.1:0-856 GCF_000754665.1 Bison bison bison | reverse complement strand
CTTGCCTGGAAAATCCCATGGACGGAGGAGCCTGGTAGGCTGCCGTCCATGGGGTGGCGAAGAGCAGGACACGACTGAGCGACTTCACTTTCACTTTTCACTTTCATTCACTGGAGAAGGAAATGGCAACCCACTCCAGTGTTCTTGCCTGGAGAATCCCAGGGACAGCAGAGCCTGGTGTGCTGCCATCTATGGGGTCGGGTCGCACAGAGTCGGACACGACTGAAGCGACTTAGCCTCAGTAGCAGCCAAGGGGAAATACTCTCAGCTGTTACTAACTAACATCAAGGTGGTGGATGCCAGCTGTGACAAAAGCCCTTCAGGAGTAGTTCACGGGACAGGAAACATGGAGAGACTGTAGTGTTCAATATAAAATTCAAAAACTGAGAAGCTTTTGTATGGTCTCTAAACTGTCTCTCTAGCAAAAAAATCTGCGCAACAAAAATAAGAACATGTGTGACAATGTGAGCCCAATGGGAGACACATCTCTTACCTCTCATTTGAAAAGAAATTGAAACCCTAAGTTCCCTTTCTGTCTATCAGCCTCTTGTCCTCTTTTTTCCTTAGAGAATTACACCACATCTCATAGTTCTCTTTCCTCCCTAATCAGTCTTCCTGAGAAACTAAGCTGAAAATTTTTATTTAACATCTGTTTTCATTAGTAAAATTCTTCTCATAATTCTTTGAAAATTCATTCCCCCACCCAGGAACATTCAATGTTTTTGTCCTCAACTCTTAAAGTCAGGGGCCTCATGTGTACTTTGGTTTTCTTTCCACTTCTCACAAAGCACTTTACTCTGAAGAACATACCTATTCTCGTGGACTTAACAGTGACAACTTATCTTTATCTGATTAT
>NW_011399308.1:4435-5010 GCF_000754665.1 Bison bison bison | reverse complement strand
AGGAGAGTCAGGCCTCGTCTTGGGTTGAGGCATGGAACTCCGCTTGCCTCTCGAGATGTCCCCGGGGAGAGAGGCCGCTTGTCGAGCTGTATTTGGAACCTGGGGTTTTTTTCCGAACGGTGCACGGAAAAACTGCCGCTTCGTGTGGACTTCCTTCCCAGGGTGGAGTTCGGAGAGGTGTCCGGGCATCGGGTTCTTCTCAAGAGGGGACCGGGAAATCGGGGTCCTACGGAATGTGGAGCCACCCACGAGGCCACGTCTGGAATGTCTTCGTGAGACCGGCCTCATCCTGAGGTGCGACCGGAAGGTCGGGAACCCCTTCCAGACAAAGCAGGGGAGTCGACCCTCCTGTCCAGATCAGGAGGGGAGAAAGGGCTCAGAGGAGGGGGTGCCGGAAAACCTCAGTGATACTCTCGAGGGAGACCGGGATTTCGGTGAACTTTGTGGGTCGCATCAAGGGTGCCAAGTGCCCTTTCGACCTCCAATTCCTAACGTGGGACTTCCCCCGAGACGCTGTAGCGGGAAAGGGCTTCATCCTGCGATGACGGGGGAGCCACGTGGTTTTTCTCGAGTTA
>NW_011399308.1:0-696 GCF_000754665.1 Bison bison bison | reverse complement strand
ATCCTGAGGTGCGACCGGAAGTTCGGGAACCCCTTCCAGACAAAGCAGGGGAGTCGACCCTCCTGTCCAGATCAGGAGGGGAGAAAGGGCTCAGAGGAGGGGGTGCCGGAAAACCTCAGTGTTCCTCTCAAGGGAGACCGGGATTTTGGGGAACTTTGTGGGTCGCATCAAGGGTGCCAAGTGCCCTTTCGACCTCCAATTCCTAACGTGGGACTTCCCCCGAGACGCTGTAGCGGGAAAGGGCTTCATCTTGCGATGACGGGGGAGCCACGTGGTTTTTCTCGAGTTACGGCGGGATTCTCGAGTTACGACGGGGAATTCAGGATGCCTCTTGTGTTGGCCCAGGCAAGTCCAATCTTCCATTCGAGTTGCGAAGGAAAGCTGGGGATTGCTCTCGAGTGACTGCAGGGCCAATAGACCTCATCTAGGCTTGTGTCCAGAAGCCAAATGTTCCTCTCCAGGGGCGACAGGGATCTCGGGGTTGCATTCCAGACGCACCCGGGGAGACAGGCATTCATCTCGAGTGGAAGCAAAGAACCCCGCTCTGCTCTCGAATGGCGACGGGGATCTCTTGGAGCTCACTGGGTGGACTCAAGGGAGTCAAGCCTCCTGAGGCGTTTGGAGAGAGGTCGCGAGATTGGTCTCTAGGCCATGCAGGAGACGAAGGCCCTCATCTCTCGATGACGGGGGAATCTC
>NW_011399307.1:0-684 GCF_000754665.1 Bison bison bison | reverse complement strand
AAGGGTCATGGAAGCCACTGTCTCACCTGCTCACATTCCCGTTCAGTCAGACTATGATAAGTAGATTCCCTTTGGTGATGGAGAGTGATTGCCTCCTCAACTCTACCAAGGTCCTCCTTCCCATCTTCAAGCAACCCTGACCATTAAAATCTTTTCAACTGGAAGACTGTCCTGTAGTAACCACTACTAATTCTGCCTCCAGCGCTAACTGACTTTTGATCACCAGGGTAGCCTCTCTATGCATAAGTTTACAAGCTTCCCATACATAACAGGTATTTTTCCAGGGTCAGGGACCACTTTCTCTAGTTTTCTTTGAGAGACAGGCTTCCAAATTAGTACCCAGTGAGTGACAAGCAGATGAGGAAGTTGAGACATCTGAAGATGTCTTTCACCTGGCCTTGTCTCCCAGAAGTAGGTGGGTGGTACTTAGCAAAAGATAAGATCCAAAAAAAGGAAGTAGAATTACAGAGTAGACTGAAATAGAACAGCATAATAGGTACAGCTATGTGTCTTCTCTCTACCATCCTCCGTCAGCAAGAAACAAAAGAATCTCTACACTCAAGTGTGCTGCTGCTGCTGCTGCTAAGTCGCTTCAGTCGTGTCCGACTCTGTGCGACCCCATATATGGCAGCCCACCAGGCTCCCCTGTCCCAGGGACTCTCCAGGCAAGAACACTGGAGTGGG
>NW_011399306.1:0-639 GCF_000754665.1 Bison bison bison | reverse complement strand
GTTCACATAGCAGCACTGGAGATGCAGACATAGAGGACAGACTCACGGACCAGGGTGGGGAACAAGAGAGAGAGGGTGACATGAATGGAGAGAGCAGCATGGATGCATGTACACCAACATTTGTAATAGACAACCAGTGGGAATTTGCTGTTAGGACTCAGGGAACTCAAACTCGGGCTCTGTAATAACCTAGAGAGTTGGGGATGGATGGGATGTGGGAGGGAGATTCCAGGGTGAGGCAACACATCTATGGTTCGTTTGTGTGGATGTATGACAAATCAAACTGATATTGTAAATCAATCAACTATAAATAAATAACTGTTTATAAAAAAATGAAGTGAACAGAAGCACAAACTTTACAACTAACACCAGAATTCCATTTAAAAAACTATACAATTTGAGAAAACAACAAAAGATCTACATGACCTTTGGTCTGGTGATGAGTTCTAACACACAACAAAAAAGCCAACTTACCAAATTAGGAATATACATTATTTCAAACACTGACATTTACAGTTTTATACATTTACTCTGTGAAGGACCTTATTCCAGAGAACCAAAAGACACTCTGTTAAATAAACCAGTGACCACCCATCCTTGCCAGGCAACAGAGAAGAGAAAACACTTGCAGGAGTCATC
>NW_011399305.1:0-512 GCF_000754665.1 Bison bison bison | reverse complement strand
TAATATTAGGGCTTCTGCCTCAGCATCAGCCCCTCCAGTGAATTTTCAGGATTGATTTCCTTTAGGGTTGACTGGATTCATTTCCTTGCAGCCCAAGGGACTCACAGGAGTCTTCTCCAAGATTGCAGTTCAAAAGTATCAATTCTTTAATGTTCAGCCTCCTTTATGGAATGGCTTGCTTTGGCACATGACTACTGAAAAATACAAAAACATAGCTCTGACTATATGGGTCCTTGTTGGCAAAGGAATGCCTCTGCTTTTTTACATGCAACATGGGTTTGTCACAGCTTTTACAAGAAATAAGTGTCCTTTAATTTCATAGCTTCAGTCACCATCTGCCATGGTTTTGGAGTCCACAAAAACAGAAGTCTGTCACTGTTTCCATTGTTTTTCCGTCTATTTGTATAAAGTGATAGCATTGGATGCCATGATCTAAGTATTTTGAATGTTGAGCTTTAAGCCAACTTATTCAATCTCCCATTTTACTTTCATCAAGAGGCTCTTTAGTTCTT
>NW_011399304.1:0-672 GCF_000754665.1 Bison bison bison | reverse complement strand
GGACACGTTTGCCGTGAACCCGTGGCCGAGGCGATCCACGGATCCCCCGAGACGTGACCCGGACCCCAGGGACCCGAGGGCGAACGTACCGCGTGAGGTGCTGGAGGAGCCGGACGAAGCCATGGTGGGAGAGCCGCACGGACGCTGCAGACTGCTGGCCTAGTGGGCCGGGACCCAGCCGCTCAGGACCTTGGAGAGCGGGAGGCGGCTCGCCCCTATTTATGTAAATAGGGGTGGGTGCGTAGATGGAGGGGACGCCCCTGGCCTCTTTCGCAGGAGAGACCCTGGACAAGAATCCAGTGGAGCCAGTGGGCTTCCACGGGCCGGCCCGTGCCCCAGACCCCCAAGGTCCACCGTTGGGCTGGGCGGGCAGTTCGGGGGCTTTGGTTTGTGGCCCTCCCACGCAGCGGGTGGGGTCAACCCCGGGCCCAGGGGCCGTCAGCAGTGCCCAGAGAGCTAACTGCCCGGGAATTCCCCTGGGGTCCCTTTGACGTGGCCGGCCACGCCCCCTTGCCCAGCCTGCCTTGCCTTCCAAACCGCTCTGGGTTTTCCCGCCTTTTCACATTCCACACGTCCCTTGACCTCAATTGCCCCCGCCGGCTCCTGCGAGGCATGGCGGGACACCGGATGCTCTCTCCAATGCCTCCACCTAGATCCCTCGCTTTCCTTGCC
>NW_011399303.1:0-828 GCF_000754665.1 Bison bison bison | reverse complement strand
ATTCAGGCCTTTGGTTCGGAAAGGTGGCAGATGAGGTATTTGTTTGTTTGTTACTGAGAGAAGGGAGGTGGGAGGAAGAAGCTCAGGGAAGAGGAGTTCAATCACTTGCTCTGGTTGAGTGTGAGACACCTGGTCAGCATCTGTAGGATAGGACCAGGTAGGGCCTGGGGGATAGAATGTTTCAGGAAGAGGTGACTCACCCTGACCTTTCCCTCTGCCCGACCCCAGGATGTGACCTTCTCCTGCCTGGGAAGGGCACTCAGGTTTTCAGTGTGCCCCTGAGGTAAGGTGACAGACATTTTTACAATAAGGAACAAAGTTGTGTCTTTCTTGCCTTCCGTTTTCTCCTTTCATTCATGGGCTGACATGTTGCTGTGGAGAGAGAGTTCTCCTGGGGATTAGCTGACCCTGATTGCGGGTGGTGACTTCAGGGCAATCATGGTTTCAGGTCACTCTGAAGCTCTCTGAGTTGAAACATTAAAATCAGGCAGGGAGGCTACTGGCTTGCTTTCTCCTGCATTCTTGAAAGGAAAAAAAAAGTAAGAGCACCATGGGTTTTAAGCTGTGTAGAGCTGACTCCTACCACTTGGTGAGGCTAAAATGTGGCAATGCACATATCCTAAGGTTTTAGCTACAAAAGCAAAGTAATGAAGGTATGGGAATTCCCTTGTGGCCTGGAGATTAGGATTCTTGGCTTTCACTGCAGTGGTCTGGATTTAATTTCTGGTCAGGGAACTGGGACCCCACAAGCCAAGCAGCGTGGCCAAATGAATAAAGTGGTTCATTCAGAGAAAATGTGTTGTGATTTAACATGTTTACATGGGATTA
>NW_011399302.1:0-697 GCF_000754665.1 Bison bison bison | reverse complement strand
AGGAACAAGACAAGGGTGCCCACTTTCACCATTACTATTCAACATAGTTTTGGAAGTTTTGGCCACAGCAATCAGAGCAGAAAAAGAAATAAAAGGAATCCAAATTGGAAAAGAAGAAGTAAAACTCTCACTGTTTGCACATGACATGATCGTTTACATAGAAAACCCTAAAGACTCCACCAGAAAATTACTAGAACTAATCAATGATTATAGTAAAGTTGCAGGATATAAAATCAACACACAGAAATCCCTTGCATTCCTATACACTAATAATAAGAAAAACAGAAAGAGAAATTAAGGAAACAATTCCATTCACCATTGCAACGAAAAGAATAAAATACTTAGGAATATATCTACCTAAAGAAACTAAAGACCTATATATAGAAAACTATAAAACACTGGTGAAAGAAATCAAAGAGGACACTAATAGATGGAGAAATATACCATGTTCATGGATTGGAAGAATCAATATAGTGAAAATGAGTATACTACCCAAAGCAATTTATAGATTCAATGCAATCCCTATCAAGCTACCAACAGTATTCTTCACAGAGCTAGAACAAATAATTTCACAATTTGTATGGAAATACAAAAAACCTCGAATAGCCAAAGCGATCTTGAGAAAGAAAAATGGAACTGGAGGAATCAACCTACCTGACTTCAGGCTCTACTACAAAGCCACAGTTATCAAGACAGT
>NW_011399301.1:0-704 GCF_000754665.1 Bison bison bison | reverse complement strand
GGGGGAGCGCGTCATTGCTCTCAAGTCATAGTACGGGAATCTGGCCTCGAGACGTGTTGAAGAAGGTCTCTCGAGGTCTTTCTCGGGTTAAGGCAGGACACCCTGGGGTCCCTCGACTTGTGCAGGTGACCTCAGGGGGCTTCTCATGGTGGCTCTGAGAAGTCAGGGAAACTGGAGGTGGGAGGGGCCTCTCGGCACTCCACTGGGTTTGGTGCATTGGAAGAGGGCCTCATCTCCAGTTGAGGCAGGAACCTCAGGGTTCCTCTGATTTCAGACTCCGATCCCAGGGTCCCTGCAGACTTGGGAAAGGAGAGTCAGGCCTCGTCTTGGGTTGAGGCATGGAATTCCGCTTGCCCCTCGAGGTGTTCCCGGGGAGACAGGCCACTTGTCGAGCGGTATTTGGAACCTGGGGGTTTTTTCCCGACGATGGACGGGCGAGTCACTACCCCTTCGTGTTGATTTCATTCACAGGGTGGAGTTCGAAGAGGTGTCCGGGCATCGGGTTGTTATCAAGAGGGGACCGGGAAATCGGGGTCCTTCGGAATGTTGAAGCACCCACGAGGCCACGTCTGGAATGTACGTCGTGAGACCGGCCTCATCCTGAGGTGCGACCGGAAGGTCGGGAACCCTTCAGACAAAGCAGAGGATTCGACCCTCCTGTCCAGATCAGGAGGGTAGAAGAGGCTCAGAGGAAGTGGTGCCGG
>NW_011399300.1:0-695 GCF_000754665.1 Bison bison bison | reverse complement strand
CTTGGGAAGTTCCCACAAGGAGTGAAAGTCTCTCAGTCATGTCTGACTCTTTGCAACCCCATGGACTAAACAGTCCATGGAATTCTCTATGTCAGAATACTGAAGTGGGTAGCCTTTCCTTTCTCCAGGGGATCTTCCCAACCTAGGGATTGAACCCAGGTCTCCAGCATTACAGGTGGATTCTTTACCAGCTGAGTATAAGGGAAACCCAAGAATATTGGAGTGGGTAGCCTATCTCTTCTCCAGGGGACCTTCACAACGCAGGAATTGAACAGGGGTCTCCTGCATTGCAGGCGAATTCTTCACCAATTGATCTATCAGAGAAGTCCACAAGGAAGTGAAATAGAAAGAGGAAAGCAATACTGGGGGTAGCTGACTTTGTTTATATATTTTTTCTCTACACCATATTTCAAAATAATGGTCCCAAGTCTGCAATGTTGAGGACAACTCAGAGCCAAATGGGATCTCTGGGTGTGGGCAGCCTTCACACATCTGTCCAGGATGGTCATACTTCCCTCCATTACTCCTGACCCCCTCCCACCACTCTCTCCCAAAAAGTTGAACACTGAAGACAGAACCATGAGCCATTGTCAGATATCTCCCTGAGAAGACTAATAAACTTGATAAGAATGGAATATAAAATTCCCTAGCCATCCTCATCAGAGAGGCCCTCTCTATAAAACTCTCCCTCCATT
>NW_011399299.1:0-566 GCF_000754665.1 Bison bison bison | reverse complement strand
GATAATGCAATGATCACGTGGCTATCATGCACTGATCAGGTGGCTGATCATGCACTGATACCCGTGACTGAGCATGGACTGATCACATGACTATCATGTAGTGATCACGTGACTGAATGGCACTGATCATGAACTGATCATGCGCTGATCATGTTTGCTATCATACACTGATCATGTGCCTCTGGAGGCAAGAATCAAGAGCTGAGTAGGCACAGATCACACAATCAGCAGGCAATAGTCATGGAGCTCAGCTGTGACGAATCATGCTGCTCAGCTGGCAATAATCAAGCAGCTGAACAGGCAGGTATCACACGGCTCAGCTGGCAATTGTCAAGCAGATGAGCAGGCAGGTATCATGCAGCTCAGCTGCCAATTATCAAGCAGATGAGCAGGCAGGAATCACGCAGCTCAGCTGGAAATTATCAAGCAGCTTAGCAGGCAGGAATTACGCAGCACACCTGGCAATTGTCAAGCAGATGACAGGCAGGAATCATGCAGCTCAGCTGGCAATTGTCAAGCAGATGAGCAGACAGGAATCACGCAGCTCAGCAGGCCCTGATCATGTA
>NW_011399298.1:0-614 GCF_000754665.1 Bison bison bison | reverse complement strand
AGGCAGGCTAGAGAACCTTCAGAGGAGTTTGTAGGTTAAAACACTCTTATCACGCCCAGGAATTATTATTAACTGGAGCTCTAGGTTAACTCCTTCTCCGAAAGAGGTGGTGGGGGACAGCCCCCCGTAAAGTCAGAGATGTAGGTGAGAGCACAAAGTAGTAAAGTAGGCAGGCTCTGGTTATGGGGGTAGACGCTCGAGGATTTCCAGGGGGACTCCTGAGGCTCGATCCCGCCTTTGCGTATGTCGAGCCTCCTTCCTCATGACCTTTGTCACGGGCGGAGTACCTCACTCTGGCCCCCAACAGCTATGGTTTTTCCAGTGGTCATGTGTGGATGTGAAAGTTGGACTGTGAAGAAAACTGAGCGCCGAAGAATTGATGCATTTGAATTGTGGTGTTGGAGAAGATTCTTGAGAGTTCCTTGGACTGCAAGGAGATCCAACCAGTCCATTCTAAAGGAGGTCAGTTCTGGGTGTTCTTTGGAAGGACTGATGCTAAAGCTGAAACTCCAATACTTTGGCCACCTCATGCGAAGAGTTGACTCATGGGAAAAGACTCTGATGCTGGGAGGGATTGGGGGCAGGAAGCAAAGGGGACGACAGAGGATGAGATG
>NW_011399297.1:0-600 GCF_000754665.1 Bison bison bison | reverse complement strand
GTACAAAAGGACAGTGATCAAGACCATCCTCAAGAAAAAGAAAAAAAAAAAAACTAAGCAAAAAGCCAAAATGGGTGTCTGAATATACCTTACAAGTTACTGAGAAAAGAAGAGAAGCGAAAGCAAAGGAGAAAGACAAAGATATATCCATGTGAATGCAGAATTACAAAGAAGAGGAAGGAGAGATAAGAAAGCTGACTTTAGTGAAGAATGCAAAGAAACAGAGGAAAATAATGTAATGGCAAAGACAAGATATGTTCAAGAAAATTAGAGATACCACGGGAACATTCCATGCAAAGATGGTCGAAATAAAGAACAGAAGTGGTACTGACTTAACAGAAGCAGAATGTATCAAGAAGAGGTGTAAATAATACACAGAAGAACTATACAAAAAGGATCTTCAATATCCAGATATCCACGATGATCGCTCACCTAGAGCCAGACATCTTGGAATGTGAAATCAAGCCATCCTTATGAATCATCACTATGGAGAAAACTAGTGGAGCTGATGGAATTCCAGTAGACCTATTTCACAGACTAACCGATGATTCTATGAAAGTGCTACATTCAATATGCCAGGACATTTGAAAAACTCACCAG
>NW_011399296.1:0-741 GCF_000754665.1 Bison bison bison | reverse complement strand
TGAAATCAGAGGAACCCTGAGGTTCCCGCCTCAACTGGAGATGAGGCCCTCTTCCAATGCACCAAACCCCGTGGAGTCCCGAGGGGCGCCCCCCCCACTTCCAGTTTCCCTGACTTCTCAGAGCCACCATGAGAAGCCCCCTGAGGTCACCTGCACAAGTCGAGGGAAGCCAGGGTTTCCTGCCTCAACCCGAGAAAGACCTCGAGAGACCTTCTTCAACACGTCTCGAGGCCAGGTTCCCCTCCCATGACTCGAGAGCAAATACGCGCTCCACCTCTCCACTAGCATGGAGACCCGACTTCCCTGGCGCCCCACGAGAGGCTCACTGACCTCGCCGTCGTACCTCGGGAGAAACCGCACCCTGGGGCCGCCGCTCGAGAACCACCCGAGACTCCCCCGTCATCGCGGAGATGAGGGCCTTCGTCTCCTGCATGGCCTAGAGGCCAACCTCGCGACCTCTCTCCAAACGCCTCAGGAGGCTTGAATCCCTTTAGTCCACCCAGGGAGCTCCAAGAGATAGCCGTCGCGACTCGAGAGCAGAGCAGGGTTCTTGGCTTCCACTCGAGATGAATGCCTGTCTCCCCGGGTGCGTCTGGAATGCAACCCCGAGATCCCGGTCGCCCCTGGAGAGGAACATTGGCTTCTGGACACAAGCCCAGATGAGGTCTATTGGCCCTGCAGTCACTCGAGAGCAATCCCCAGCTTTCCTTCGCAACTCGAATGGAAGATTGGACTTCCCTG
>NW_011399295.1:0-518 GCF_000754665.1 Bison bison bison | reverse complement strand
CTGCACTTAACTGGTGATAACCAAAGTAATGGGAAAAGTGAAACATTACAATGCATGCCAGCTTTCAATGACAGAGACGCATGTCCCTCCTGGCTGTTAGAGCTTCTGGGAAATCACACCTATCTTCTGGATTACTTCCTAGGTCACTGCATCCTCAGGATCCACTGTTTCAGCTATTGTACTTACCAAGTCTGTGAGTACTTTATTCTCGATTAAAAGCAAACTCTTGTTAGAGGACTAAAATTCAATACTACCTTTCCAAATAGCTATTATTAATCATGCGATGTTGTTTTCCAGGCTTGATTTTCCAAACAACGTTTGCAAGTCCACTGAGTCAGTGGCGGTTCACACTCACAGAAGTCACACTTTTAGTGGGACAGTTCATTATGGAGAGGAAGCATGGAGTGAACCTGACTGTCTCTGACCCAGCTGTGTATGAGATTTACAACAAGAGTCATGGTCACTAGACTATCATGTTCCACTGTGAGCTTTATTTGACCATTTCCCTCGAGTGTGTA
>NW_011399294.1:0-691 GCF_000754665.1 Bison bison bison | reverse complement strand
CCCACTCCAGTATTCTTGCCTGGAGAATCCCATGGACAGAAGAGTCTGGCGGGCTACAGCCCATGGGATCGCAAGAGTCTGACACGACATAGTGACAAAACGACCACATTGATTTTGCGCTTTAGGGTCTAATAAATTTAAAACTTGCTTCTTTACATTATACAGATGAGAACTGCAAAACTTCTGTCTGTAAGGCTTGTGCATTTTCTAATTATTTGTATTAAAAGATACATGTGCAGAACTGACTCTCTTACTACATGGTGCCTTTTCCAGGAACATTAAACATATTCTTTGTGATCGTTTTCCTTTTTGCTTTCTCCTTTCTTTCCAGTTAATTCTTTTTGTAGCTTGGGATAGATTAGATCATTCAATACCTAGATCATTCAATACCGACTTTCTTGTAAAGAATTATTCGCTTCTGAAATAAAATTTGTTGCCCTCCTGTAATTAATTCGTGTCATTGTTTTCTAGGTATGCTATGTTCTCAAATGTTTTTTTTTCACTTGACACCATAATTCTTCAGTGGAAAAATTTTTAACAAGCGGATTCACTTTAGGTTTGTTTCATGTTTATTTGAGGCCCATTTGCTGTTTCTTCTTGATGTTATATTTTCAAAGCATTTTTTTGGTAACTAGTAAATAGATGTAGACTGTTTTGATGAGTACTTAAGAAGAATGCCAGTGATCTTTTA
>NW_011399293.1:0-642 GCF_000754665.1 Bison bison bison | reverse complement strand
GCCCGCGGCACCCTAATCGGCTCCAAGAGAGGATGCCTCCGATGGAGAGACAAACCCACACGTGAGGGACCCTCCCTTCTGGTTCACTTGGACTCGGAAAGCGTGACGGTCAGGTTCACTCAATGCTCTGGATGTCTGTGCTTCCTGAGATCCCGGCCTACTCACGGGAAGGACCCGTGGAGTCGGATGAGATCTCCCTCTGCACGGCGGCGGCGGCTCCAGGGTGCACACGTTTCAGTGGCTACGGCTTGTGGACATCGATCGCACCGAGAGCCTAACCCCCGGTCGTGCCAGACGCCTGTGTCCACGATGGGTGAACAGTTCTAAGTGTGGGAAGCCCCAAACTTGCCACTGCCTGTTCGATCTGCAGGGACTCTGCGAAGCACAAACGTGCCCGGTCTCCTGACCGATCGATCCCCTTTTCCGGTAGCCAGCCTGGTGCGTGATCTCTTTTCCTAGGCCGCAGGCACACACTGGCGCTGGGGAGCTGTGTTCCTGTTCCTCCTCCTCCTCCTCCTCCTCCTCCTCCTCCTCCTCTCTGCCCCCACCCTTCCCCCCACACGCAGGCTCCCCCACCCCGCCTGGCCCCGGCCCGTCCGGGTCTCCCCCACCCGCGGAAAAGGCCAGGAAAAACATGGTCCC
>NW_011399292.1:0-791 GCF_000754665.1 Bison bison bison | reverse complement strand
AGTGGAGGATCTACACCAGAGCCCTAACCCTACCAGCACACTGATCCTAGACTTCCCATGACTGTAAATGAAACTTTCCATTGTTGAGGAGCCAGTTTGTAGTATTTTGACGTAAGAACTTGAATGAAGTGACACACTGGTGACAACATGTTTCATTCTCACTGTCTAGTAACTATGAGGCAGTGTTCCTCTTGAGTTGCTTATGTGTAATTTTCCATGGAACAATTATTTTGATGCATGTCATGTAGAAATTGTATAGGTACATTTTTGTTAGGCCTAGAAACTTTATTCCAAATTGAATATCCCACATTAATTGGTGTTAAAAAGTGAGTAATCTCTTTTGTTTCCTCTCCAGTCACTTGAAACATTCTGTAAGATGTCCTGAAGGGAGCACAAAGTACTATTTTAATGGAAACCTAACAGTTCTGTTTTGTAGGATTTGAGAGTATTGGAACACAGTCCTTGGCATCAAAATCTGATACTTCCCTCATTCAAATCAGACATTGTTACATAGGTTCAGAAGATATGCTGTACCATGTACTCCCAACACTGAAACCTCAGAAAGCAACCTTTTCATTTTTTCAAATTATTTTAGTGGAAGATATTAAATTTACAATATCGGGTTAGTTTTTGCCTTACATCAACAAGAGTCAGTCAGCAGTACACATGTGTTCCTGCATCCAGAACCTTCCTCCCACCTCACTCCCCAGACTATTGTTCTTTGTTGTTCCAGAGCACTGGCTTTGGGTGCCCTGCATCATGAACTGAACTTGCACCAGTTATCTGTTTAC
>NW_011399291.1:0-701 GCF_000754665.1 Bison bison bison | reverse complement strand
GTGGTACTGGGCGAATTGGCAGGCTCCAAAGGCACAGCTGAGTAGAGTTCAGGCAGGGCCTCACCTGTGAGTGTTGCAGTCATGACTTTGTGTGTCTACTTCAGGCCTGCATCTGAGGAGGAGCAGCTCCGAAGCCTCTAAGTCAGGAATGACCAGAGTCAGTACCCCAGAGCAGCCTCAGCAGACAGTTATTGTAAATGTGGATGATCCCAAAAATAACTGATATGGGAGTCACATACACACACACACACATAAACATACGCAAACACACACCAACTCCTTTGCTTTCAGACATGATTTGTTACAACGACTGCAAGTTGTTTGACCACGTAAGCAATGACATGCCACTACTCAGCATACACAAGTCTGGAGAAGAGTAGGGATCAGAAACAGCCCCTTCTTGGGGAATGCAGACCACCTCAGATACAGAACACCACAAGGAACCCAGAGCCATGAGCATGCCTGATGGTATGGCAGGGCCTGAGGACAACCGTGGTGGCTGGGCAAGCAGAAGTGCCCAGCATCCTTGACGATGCCTGTTCCAGTGTCCTTCCACCCCAGACTAGGGCTGATGTCCCTGGCTCTTCTTGGCCTAGTATGTGGCTAATATGGCTCCTTGACCTAAAGCAGATTATGAACCACCCTCAAGTTTCTGTCATCATCAGCGACCAAGATAAAGACTTTCTCAGCTACCTGATCAA
>NW_011399290.1:0-709 GCF_000754665.1 Bison bison bison | reverse complement strand
CTCAAGAAAATTACAAGGCACTCTTCTAAATTCAGTCACTCAGTTGTGTCTGACTCTTTGCAACCCCATGGACTGCAGCACACCAGGCCTCCCTGTCAATCACCAACTCCCAAAGTTTACTCAACTCATGTCCACTGAATCAGTGATGCCATCCAACCATCTCATCCTCTGTCATACCTTTCTCCTCTGGACCTCAATCTCTCCCAGAATCAGGGTCATTATAAATGAGTCAACTCTTTGCATCTGGTGGCCAAATTATTGGAGTTTCAGCTTCAGCATCAGTTCTTCCAATGAATATTCAGGACTGATCTCCTTTAGGATGGACTTGTCGGATCTCCTTGAAGTACAAGGGCCTCTCAAGAGACTTCTCCAACAATACAGTTCAAAAGCATCAATTCTTTGATGCTCTAACTTTTTTTTTCAAATTTTATTTTATTTTTAAACTTTACATAATTGTATTAGTTTTGTCAAGTATCAAAATGAATCCACCAGTGGTATACATGTGTTCCCCATCCTGAACCCTCCTCCCTCCTCCCTCCCCATTCCATCCCTCTGGGTCGTCCCAGTGCACTAGCTCCAAGCATCCAGTATAGTGCATCGAACCTGGACTGGCATCTCGTTTCATAAATGATAGTCCAACTCTCACATCCATACATGACTACTAGAAAATCCATACCTTTGACTAGACAGACCTTTGTCGGCAAGATAA
>NW_011399289.1:0-712 GCF_000754665.1 Bison bison bison | reverse complement strand
GCTTCAACTAGGGACTATCTGACACTGTACTGACACCAAAAAGCTAATTTTTTTTTTTAATTCTGAGATCTATTTCTATATGATTTCTTTAACTTTTAACAATGCTAGGCCTTTTTTAATACCCTAAACTTTTATTTCTGTTAACTATTATTACCTTTCAAATAAAAACAACACGTCTGTGTTTTTAAACACTTGTTATATATATAAGAATGAATTCGACCTCCGTTTCTTTTCTTGTACTATTTAAATGAATCTAATTTTTATTCTTGGTTCTTAACTTTTGCTTTCCAAAAATGGTTATCAATGTTGTAACTTTAGGAATACAATTTTTAGGATCAGATTTCACTTATGAGGGCATCAGATTTCAGACACGCTGAAACCATAATCTCAAAAACCTAGCCAATCTTGTCACATGGACTGCAGCCTTGTCTAACTCAATGAAAGTAAGCCATGCCCTGTGGTGCCACCCAGGATGGGCGAGTAATGGTGGAGAGTTCTGACAGAATGTGGTCTGTGGAGAAGGGAATGGCAAACTACATCAGTATTCTTGTCTTGAGAACACCATGAACAGTATGAAACACATGATAGGATACTGAAAGAGGAAATCCCCGGGTCGGTTGGTAGGTATCCAATATGCTACTGGAGATCAGTGGAGACATAACTGCAGAAAGAAAGAAGGGATGAAGACAAAGCAAAACTAATATCCAGATAT
>NW_011399288.1:0-711 GCF_000754665.1 Bison bison bison | reverse complement strand
CTTCCTCTCTTCCATTCTCTGTCATTCTACTCTACTGTTTTCCCCACTGCTGCCCAGTGTTTGACAACACTGGTCTTGCTTTTCCTAAGCAAATTCCATTTCTTCCCAATCCAAAGACTTTGCAAATTCTCTTCTTCTGGAAATGCTCTTCCCCTAGGCCTGCATGGCTTGCTACATCCCTTGTTTGAGCTTCACCAATGCTGTTCAAATCACACAATGAAATCCTCACGCCCCTCCTTTTCCTTCTCCTCCTTAAAGGCACTTTAAGTCTCTACACTCTTCTTCCCTGTCCAGCCTAAACTTCCTAGATTTTCACACACAGACACACATACACACAAAACCTGAAAAGAGATAATAACATCAGGGCTTTGCTTCGTAAAATTAACTTGAGTAAGTTTCTGTGCCTGCAGAACAAAGATAGTTAATACTGAGTTGAGTTCTTTCAGGAGCTTCCTCTCTTTTTCTATTGATACCTCTCTATTTTTTCAGGCAATGACACTTTGTGTTTTTTACAAATGTATTGAATATCTGTCAAGATGACTATTTGCTTTGCCTTTGGTGAATTTCCTTGTCTACTTTGCTTGTTCTTTCAGGTAAAATTTATTGTTTTATTAATGTTGCCAAAAACATTGTCAGTAAACTTACTATTTATAAAAATAAAATGTTTTTTGAAAAAATTTATTTCTGCTGTCCATCTTTTTACAAATAACA
>NW_011399287.1:0-730 GCF_000754665.1 Bison bison bison | reverse complement strand
ACTGCCTGAGCCATGAGAAAGCCCATAATAATTAAAGGGACTGACTGTCTCAATGGTAAAGTACATAAATCTATAGATCAAAGAAAATACTTAGTGTCCATTCCAGTGGATTAAATAAATAAAAAAAGAACTGCACACAGCAATGTAAACTTTTAGAACAAAGTCAGATTGGTATTAAATTTCTTATCAGTAACACTGAGTGCTAGAAGATATTTTCAGATACAGGCTCAGAAAATTTATGTACCATAGTCCTTCTTTAGGGAGCTGTGACAATAAACTATAGCAAAATGAAAATAAACCAAAAATATGTTGGCATGAATCCAGAAAAAATGGTCGGAAGCCCATGAATCCAGAAAAACACGGAAGTGCTGAGATGACAGCTGTGTGGCAAGATTAGAGAGCAATACTTCTAGAGAGGAGCAGGGATATGGAGTCCCCTGGGGGAAGATTTGGGAGACAGGGGGACTTCATGACATCTTGAAGAGTTTTAGAAGAAAGTGAAGAGAGATCAGTTTCAGTTTCTGATATGTGAAGAACTTAGAAGTTTTCTCTTTCGCCCTCACAAGCTAAAAGCTGTATCAACTGCAAATCAATGACTTTCCTTAGATCCATCAGAGAATTGAGATAACTGTAGAATTACCACCTGGAATTCCACAGAAACAGGTAACTATAGAGAATCACAGCTGAAGATCAGCTTACCTGCTGCAGAAGCCTCTGGAGCCTCTAAATT
>NW_011399286.1:0-775 GCF_000754665.1 Bison bison bison | reverse complement strand
TCACTGACCTCGTCGTCGTACCTCGCGAGAAACCCGCACGACTGGGGCCGCCGCTCGAGAACACCCCGAGCTCCCCCCGTCATCGCGACTTGAGGGCCTTCGTCTCCTGTATGGCCTAGAGACCAATCTCTCGACCTCTCTCCAAACGCCTCAGGAGGCTTGACTCGCTTTTAGTCCACCCAGTGAGCTCCAAGAGATACCCGTCGCGACTCAAGAGCAGATCGGGGTTCTTTGCTTCCACTCGAGATGGATGCCTGTCTCCCCGGGTGTGTCTGGAATGCAACCCCGAGATCCCTTTCGCCCCTGGAGAGGAACACTGGCTTCTGGACACAAGCCTAGATGAGGTCTATTGGCCCTGCAGTCACTCGAGAGCAATCCCCAGCTTTCCTTCGCAACTCGAAGGGAAGATTGGACTTCCCTGGGCCAACACAAGAGGCATCCTGAATTTCGCGTCGTAATTCGAGAATCCTGCTACACCTCAAGAAAAACCACGTGGTTCCCGCGTCATCCCAAGATGTAGCCCTGTGCCGCTACAGCGTCTCAGGAGAAGTCCCACTTTAGGAATTGGAGTTCGAAACGGTACTTGTCACCCTTGATGCGACCCACAAAGTGCCCCGACATCCCGGTCTCCCTCGAGAGGAACACCGAAGTTTTCCGGCACCACTTCCTCTGAGCCTCTTCTACCCTCCTGATCTGGACAGGAGGGTCGACTCCTCTGCTTTTTCTGGAAGGGGTTCCCGACCTTCCGGTCGCACCTCAGGATGAGGCCGGTCTC
>NW_011399285.1:0-679 GCF_000754665.1 Bison bison bison | reverse complement strand
CAGAGCCCCGGCCGAGAGGCTGCTCTGGCCTGGGCGAGCCTCCCCAAGCCCTGCCCAGCTTCTAGCGTTCGCGCCCGGGAAGGAGCAGGCTGCGGGAGTGTGGGAGACGTGACTGGTGCCTCAGCTCAGCTCTCGCCTTCCCTTCGGACCTAGGAGCCAGGCGTCCTTGCAGAGGGCTTAGGGGCTGGGGGTGTGCACACTGCCAAAGCCTCCCGCAGGGAGAGCTCTTTCCGAGGGAAAGGAAGCGCCCCAGGCTGCATCCCAAGCTGGTGCTCCCCGCCCAGACTAAGCGCCGCACGGAGGGAATCAGGGTCCCGGTGCCCCTGGCTTGGGGAGGCAGCTCCACAGCCAGAGTGGCGCCCGTTTGTGCCCAGAAAGCGCCTGCCAGACCGGGCCTTCCCTGGAGCTGTCCTCCCGCCTAGAGGCAGGTGGATGTGCTGTGCGGGCTTCCCCTGTGCGTTTGGGCTCCCTAGCACAGCCGCAGCGCAGGGGAACCAGCCCATGATCAGTGAGCCTCCGGGCAGTACTTTGGTCCCAGGTTTGGAGCCCAATGCCCGGAACGCGGGAGAGAAGAGGCTGGCTGCCGGCGGGTGCTTGCAAGCCTGTTACTGGGAAGGACCGAGTGAGCTTCCACACCGGCGGAGCTCCAGCTCTGCGCCCAGGCGCGATAGCACAGACG
>NW_011399284.1:0-671 GCF_000754665.1 Bison bison bison | reverse complement strand
CCGGTCTCACGACGACATTCCAGACGTGGCCTCGTGGGTGCTTCCACATTGCCGAAGCACCCCGATTTCCCGGTCCCCTCTTGGTAAGAACCCGATGCCCGGACACCTCTCCGAACTCCACCCTGTGAATGAAGTCAACACGAAGGGGCAGTGACTCGCCCGTGCATCGTGCGGAAAAGACCCCCAGGTTCCAAATACCGCTCGACAAGTGGCCTCTCTCCCCGGGGACACCTCGAGAGGCAAGCGGAGTTCCATGCCTCAACCCAAGACGAGGCCTGACTCTCCTGTCCCCAGTCTGCAGGGACCCTGCGATCGGAGTTTGAAATCAGAGGAACCCTGAGGTTACTGCCTCAACTGGAGATGAGGCCCTCTTCCAATGCACCAAACCCGGTGGAGTCCCGAGAGGCCCCACCCCACCTCCAGGTTCCCTGACTTCTCAGAGCCACCATGAGAAGCCCCCTGAGGTCACCTGCACAAGTCGAGGGAAGCCAGGGTTTCCTGCCTCAACCCGAGAAAGACCTCGAGAGACCTTCTTCAACACGTCTCGAGGCCAGGTTCCCCTACCATGACTCGAGAGCAATGACGCGCTCCCCCTCGCCACTCGCATGGAGACCCGACTTCCCTGGCCGCCCCCACGAGAGGCTCACTGACCTCGCCGTCGTACCTCGTGA
>NW_011399283.1:0-655 GCF_000754665.1 Bison bison bison | reverse complement strand
GCACTGTCTTTCTTTGGGATTGGAATGAAAACTGACCTTTTCCAGTCCTGTGGCCACTGCTGAGTTTTCCACATTTGCTGGCATATTGAGTGCAGCACTTTAATAGCATCATCTTTCAGGATTTGAAATAGCTCAACTAGAATTCCATCACCTCCACTAGCTTTGTTCATAGTGATGCTTTCTAAGGCCCACTTGACTTCACATTCCAGGATGTCTGGCTCTAGGTCAGTGATCACACCATCGTGATTATCTGGGTCATGAAGATCTTCTTTGTACAGTTCTTCTACTTAGTTTTGTTATTCATAGTTGTATGTGTGTGTGTGGTGTGTGTGTGTATATATATATATATATTTTTTTTTTGGTAAAGGCACATCTCCACTTGAATTACATATACTTCAGACCCCTTAAAACCTGGGTTGGTATCTGGATATTGGATATCAACGTGAGTGGAGAGGAATCTCTGGAGTGTATATGGAAGTAATTTTCTGAGAGAGTTGTTGGTGTGCCATGGATCACCCCTCCTATCCCCTGCCAGCCCCACTCTCCCCAGTCACCAAGGTGAGGGAAAAGGGTGTTCTGCTTTTCGTGACAAACGAAAAGAGGATGACTCAGAGAGCTTGATGTTTAGCTCCTGCAGCTGATGTAACAACAGGAC
>NW_011399282.1:0-565 GCF_000754665.1 Bison bison bison | reverse complement strand
CCAGGCATCAGGTAGTGTTACATATCAGACATCAAAAGAGGCAGAACTGTTTGAGCATCCTTTGCCCTTGAATCCTGTAACTCTGTCTGGTTAGCCTTGTTCCTAAACATAGAATTCATTATTTTAGTTGGAAGACATATAATTCCACTTTCTTATTTTTCAACAAAAGAACTGAGACCCAGGATTACTTGGAGACTTCCTGTGATGGCTAATGTTATGTGTCAATTTGACTGAGCTATGGTACCCAGATACATAGCCAAACATTATTCTGGATGTTTCCCTGAGGTGCTTTTTGGGTGAAATTAACATTCAATCTGTAGACTCTGAGAAAGCAAACTGACTTCCATGATGTAGGTGGGCCTCATCCAATCAGCAGAAAGTCTGATCAAGCAACAGGCTGACCTCTCCCAAGCAAGAAGGAAGGCCGCAGCAGACAACCCTGGACTTGATTTGTATCAGCTCATCCTTGTCTCCAGCCTGGGGCCTATTTTGGACTACTTTGGGCAGATTTTGGACTTCCCATCCTTCATAATTACATGAGCCATTTCCTTATAAGAAATCAAAC
>NW_011399281.1:0-755 GCF_000754665.1 Bison bison bison | reverse complement strand
GCTCTCGAGTGACTGCAGGGCCAATAGACCTCATCTAGGCTTGCGTCCAGAAGCCAATGTTCCTCTCCAGGGGCGACCGGGAGTCTCGGGTTGCATCCCGACGCACCCGGGAGACAGGCATTCATCTCGAGTGGAAGCCAAGAACCCCGCTCTGCTCTCGAGTCGCGACGGGTATCTCTTGGAGCTCACTGGGTGGACTAAAGGGAGTCAAGCCTCCTGAGGCGTTTGGAGAGAGGTCGCGAGATTGGCCTCTAGGCCATGCAGGAGACGAAGGCCCTCATCTCCGCGATGACGGGGGAGTCTCGGGGTGGTTCTCGAGCGGCGGCCCCAGGGTGCGGTTTCTCACGAGGTACGACGGCGAGGTCAGTGAGCCTCTCGTGGGGCGCCAGGGAAGTCGGGTCTCCATGCGAGTGGCGAGGGGGAGCGCGTCATTGCTCTCGAGTCATGGGAGGGGATTCTGGCCTCGAGACGTGTGGAAGAAGGTCTCTCGAGGTCTTTCTCGGGTTGAGGCAGGAAACCCTGGCTTCCCTCGACTTGTGCAGGTGACCTCAGTGGGCTTCTCATGGTGGCTCTGAGAAGTCAGGGAAACTGGAGGTGGGAGGGGCCTCTCGGGACTCCGACGGGGTTTGGTGCATTGGAAGAGGGCCTCATCTCCAGCTGAGGCAGGAACCTCGAGGTTCCTCTGATTTCAGACTCCGATCGCAGGTCCCTGCAGACTGGGGACAGGAGAGTCAGGCCTCGTCTTGGGTTGAGGC
>NW_011399280.1:0-550 GCF_000754665.1 Bison bison bison | reverse complement strand
GCCATCCTGTGATCCAGATGCTCTTGTTCGATGATATTCTTTAGTATTTTGGTATTTAAACCAGCTCTGTGCCTGTTCTCCCAAGTTTATATGGCTAGCCTGAGGTTTTCCTTTGTGCATGAGACTTGTACATTTTATTGCTTATTTAAAATGTCCACTTGGATGTTCTGAAGGCATCTCAGAGCTGGTGTGGTTCAAGTAGAGTCCTTTCTTTGCTCCCCTGAAGGACCTTTTCTCCACCACTGTCCTCTTCACCAGCTACTCACTAACCAGGTTGGCTTTGAACTTGCCAAGCCTGGGGCGGGGCTGTCTTTGTATTTAGTCCTTTTTTCTCCTCTACTGCGCTTTGCTCAGGTCTTGCCATGGCTGGCTCTTTGTTGATGCTGTGGTGTAGATTCAGTTGTCTTAGTTTTCTTCCTGTTATTACTTACCTCAAAAGTACTTTGTGTATCTATTTCCCTGGTTATTCTCACTCCCTTCCCGCATGGTCTGTGCAGGAACCATGTATAGTTTTGTATCTGCAGCCTTTTGAGTATCATCCTCCCACCTT
>NW_011399279.1:0-651 GCF_000754665.1 Bison bison bison | reverse complement strand
AGCTATTAGGCACTATTTGTGGTGAAATATTTTTATAGTCCGCTTTGGACAAAGGCTCAATAATAATAGGACTATATGTTGATCTTGATTCAGAGACAGAAAGTGGCAAGACAGTCTTTGCTTCTGATGCAGGAGTCACATGACTAACACACTGTAATTTCTGAGCATTATCTTTCCTGAAGTGAACATACTTTTTTCTCCTTGAACAAGAACCTGGGGTAACTCTGTTCAGTATGTTTGAAACAACTGGTTTTGAATTTGAGGTCATCCCCACAAAGATCACATCAGCATCTTCATTTACATGTTCCACTCCAAAGAAGATCAGTTCAGCATCTTCATCATCTATGTTTGGTTTCTCCCTCACTTTTCTGTGGTTCTGGCTCTTGTTCTTTTTCACATACATGGTCGTTCCATATTTTAAGTACTTTTTTTCTTTTATTCTTGGAGGATGTGGCCACAAGTCCCAGTGCTTCCTTTAAATAAACTTCCACCTAAGTATAAATATATTACATATTAGCTAAGTACAGAACAATGTGCTATTTGTTTATCTCCAAAACTCTAGGGGAGTTATAAACACCCTTATCTTACAGATAAGGACATTTAGCATCAAAGAGACTAAATGGCAGCTGAAAAACCTATGACTACAAGTCT
>NW_011399278.1:0-810 GCF_000754665.1 Bison bison bison | reverse complement strand
AGTGTTCCAGGCAGACCGGTGATTGTGATCCACAGACTTCCCGTGGGAAAGGGAGGTCAGAGCAGGCGTGGGCCAAAGGGGAGGTGGGGTGCCAAGGGGAAAGCAAAGCAGGTGCACGCCCTGCCCTGGAACTTGAGAGCGGGCTCCAGGGGGACCCTGGACGCCCCAACCCCAGACAGCCGATCCTGTCCTAGTCAGCTCCACACCCTTGCGGCAGCACTGCCTTCCCACATACGGGAGTTTTCCAGCTGCTGGGGATGAGCCCTGAGTGTCTGCAGAGCAGCGGGCAGCCTGTTGCTATTGGAGCCAGGAGGGCAGTGCCCTCCCCGGGGCCCTTTTGCTGTGAAATTGCCGATCTTCCAAATGGACAGGCTTTGGCTCGTCTGACAGAGTGAGCTCTCTTTTCTTCTAACAGCACTCTTCTTCCCCGTGTGTTTCAGCCGACCCCACTTGGGCAGTGCCCCGGACCTCAGGTTCCCTGTGGCGGACCGGCCGGCAGACTCCTTGGGCAACGGGGCGGTGCTGTGGTGCCCCCAGAAAGGCCGGCTGGCAGCGCTGCACGATGAGCCATCCGAGGCAAGGACCCCGCCGCCCCCTTCCCATCCCTGGTGGGCACCTTGTGAGGCACCTGCCCCCTCACACTGTGGTCCTGAGGTGGGTTTGGAACAAAGCGCTGATAGATTGCTTTACGTCTCCCCATTTTCCTTTTTCTGGCTAAGAGTTTACTTTGAAGGCATGCTTTTTTTCCTTAACCAATTTTGATTATTTGTGGCCTACTGTGAGGCCCAGCATGGTACTAATTAGCACAGT
>NW_011399277.1:0-837 GCF_000754665.1 Bison bison bison | reverse complement strand
CATCAAGGGTGCCAAGTACCGGTTCGCCCTCCAATTCCTAACGTGGGACTTCTCCTGAGACGCTGTAGCGGGAAAGGGCTTCATCTTGCGATGACGGGGGAACCACGTGGTTTTCTCGAGTTGCGGCGGGATTCTCGAGTTACGACGGGGGATTCAGGATGCCTCTTGTGTTGGCCCAGGGAAGTCCAATCTTCCATTCGAGTTGCGAAGGAAAGCTGGGGATTGCTCTCGAGTGACTGCAGGGCCAATAGACCTCATCTAGGCTTGTGTCCAGAAGCCAATGTTCCTCTCCAGGGGCGACCGGGATCTCGGGGTTGCATTCCAGACGCACCCGGGGAGACAGGCATTCATCTCGAGTGGAAGCAAAGAACCCCGCTCTGCTCTCGAGTCGCGACGGGTATCTCTTGGAGCTCACTGGGTGGACTAAAGGGGGTGAAGCCTCCTGAGACGTTTGGAGAGAGGTCGCGAGGTTGGCCTCTAGGCCATGCAGGAGACGAAGGCCCCCGTCTCCGCGATGACGGGGAGTCTCGGGGTGGTTCTCGAGCGGCGGCCCCAGGGTGCGGTTTCTCACGAGGTACGACGGCGAGGTCAGTGAGCCTCTCGTGGGGCGCCAGGGAAGTCGGGTCTCCATGCGAGTGGCGAGGGGGAGCCCGTCATTTCTCTCGAGTCATGGTAGGGGAACCTGGCCTCGAGACGTGTTGAAGAAGGTCTCTCGAGGTCTTTCTCGGGTTGAGGCAGGAAACCCTGGCTTCCTTCGACTTGTGCAGGTGACCTCAGGGGGCTTCTCATGGTGGCTCTGAGAAGTCAGGGAAACTGGAGGTGGGCGGTGGGGGCCTC
>NW_011399276.1:0-746 GCF_000754665.1 Bison bison bison | reverse complement strand
CTTGGGTCAGAGCTGTAGCAGCAGGCTCACTGTTTCCAAGCAGCTTCCTGTGCTGCTTCCGCAGCCAGATAATCCTCCGAGGCTTCCAAGGTACTAAGTTACACTCTCTGAATTGAGAACTCGGGAGAGATTGGCACGCGGCTACTCTTAGCAGCAACAAAACGGCAACCCGGCTGGTGTTACGGTGTAAACGTCACTTTTTCTCGCGCATGACGCTACCGGCCTATCCCCCAAGCACAGTCTCTTCTGCCCTACGGAGCACGTGTAGTCCAAACCAACTGACTTCCTGGTACTCAACACTGTGAGGGACGCTGTGTCGGATTCCAGTAAAGAATGATATATTTTTTGGAGAACACCGCGCTGAGCTTGAAACGAGATGTGTCAATGTAATGAAGACTGCGTGCATTTCCCTAATTAGAAACCGCTTGAGCTAACTCATACTACTGAACAGACTTCTGCTACCTGTTAATAAGTGCTCTTGCCTGACCATTTCTTCACTTAAATTGTATCCGTTGTCTTCCTTCTTGGAGAAACAAATTCCATCAGGATGCTTCTGTTAGAAATCTAGCGTAATACAAGTGGTGGAGGAATTAAAGAGAAAGGTTATATATCTATCAGAGGACCTGGACAAACGTTCTTATGTTTGGGAGACAGGAACCTCTTGTGGTTCATTAGAGATCCCTCTCTTTGAAATATTTAGGTCCAGTAAGCTAGGGACTGGTGGTGGCGGTAGTAGAGCCCCTAGT
>NW_011399275.1:0-766 GCF_000754665.1 Bison bison bison | reverse complement strand
TCAGGATGAGCCGGTCTCACGACGACATTCCAGACGTGGCCTCGTGGGTGCTTCCACATTTGCGAAGCACCCCGATTTTCCCGGGTCCCCCTCTTTGGTAAGAACCCCGATGCCCGGACCACCTCTCCGAATCCACCCTGTGAATGAAGTCAACACGAAGGGGCAGTGACTCGCCCGTGCATCGTCCGGAAAAGACCCCCAGGTTCCAAATACCGCTCGACAAGTGGCCTCTCTCCCCGGGGACACCTCGAGAGGCAAGCGGAGTTCCATGCCTCAACCCAAGACGAGGCCTGACTCTCCTGTCCCCAGTCTGCAGGGACCCTGCGATCGGAGTCTGAAATCAGAGGAACCCTGAGGTTCCTGCCTCAACTGGAGATGAGGCCCTCTTCCAATGCACCAAACCCCGTGGAGTCCCGAGAGCCCACCCCCCCACCTCCAGTTTCCCTGACTTCTCAGAGCCACCATGAGAAGCCCGCTGAGGTCACCTGCACAAGTCGAGGGAAGCCAGTGTTTCCTGCCTCAACCCGAGAAAGACCTCGAGAGACCTTCTTCAACACGTCTCGAGGCCAGGTTCCCCTACCATGACTCGAGAGCAATGACGCGCTCCCCCTCGCCACTCGCATGGAGACCCGACTTCCCTGGCGCCCCACGAGAGGCTCACTGACCTCGCCGTCGTACCTCGTGAGAAACCGCACCCTGGGGCCGCCGCTCGAGAACCACCCCGAGACTCCCCCGTCATCGCGGAGATGAGGGCCTTCGTCTCCTG
>NW_011399274.1:0-860 GCF_000754665.1 Bison bison bison | reverse complement strand
AAGGACAAGCCTACACAGCTCTGTGCACATCTGCCCCCTCCCCCCCTCACAGCCAGCAGCATTTCCAAGTGACCTCCTAAGGCCTTCGCCAAACTACAGGGGGCACCTCTGGGCTTCCTGTTTCCCTCATTTTTTCGGAATCTTTTTCTAAAAAAAAAGAAAACAAAAAACAAGTTAAAAAAAAAAAAACAAAAACCGCACATTTCTTCGTACAATGCCACAGTGGAAGGAATACAGGCCTTCAATATTAAGACCTAAATTTGCAAAAACTTGGAGCTTAGGTTTTTGTTTTGTTTTGTTTGTAATCAAACCACCACATCATTTACAATTTTTACACGTTCTAATTATTCGGTTCCAAAACACCAAACTTGTACTGCACACGGTCCCCATGGAAAGGCCCCTCAGCAGGACAGCCACAGATGCTGCCATGAAAGGGCAGCAGGGTGCCCTCCTCCTGTTTCTGCCTGGCGGCCACCGGGTTTTGAAACCCATGCACCCTACTAAGTTTCTAGGGTGCAATTCGTGGACCCTTCCTTTCCCATCCCAGCAGGTGGTCAAGGGCCCGCTGGCCTCCAAAGTGCCAGAAGCAGGGCTGGGCCAGCCGGCCAGAGATCAGGGTTCTGGCCCTTGGACTTGCAGCGGACACTAGGCTGCTTGGGAAAACCATGCGGCTCTGACCTTTCAGCAAAGGGGTGGAGCGGTAAAGGCCTTGAGCCCAAAGGCGAGGCCTTTCTGCGACCGCCAGGTTGTGCCGACAGAGGGCGGACTACGTGGTTCCCTGCTCCACGCAGTCCCAGTTCCCTGACCTGTGGTCCGCACCCCTCCGCCGCGCCCACTGGATGCCGATCCTTGGGGACCCA
>NW_011399273.1:0-533 GCF_000754665.1 Bison bison bison | reverse complement strand
TTCGTACAATGCCACAGTGGAAGGAATTACAGGCCTTCAATATTAAGTACCTAAATTTTGTCAAAAAAACTTTGGTAGTCTTTGGTGTTTTTGTTTTTGTTTTTGTTTTTAGTTTTGAAATCCAAACCACCTACATCATTTAAAATTTTTTACACGTTCTAATTATTCGGTTCCAAAACACCAAACTTGTACTGCACACGGTCCCCATGGAAAGGCCCCCTCAGCAGGACAGCCACAGATGCTGCCATCGAAAGGGCAGCAGGGTGCCCTCCTCCCTTGTTTTCTGCCTGGGCGGCCACCGGGTTTTGAAACCCATGCACCCTACTAAGTTTCTAGGGTGCAATTCGTGGACCCTTCCCTTTCCCATCCCAGCAGGTGGTCAAGGGCCCGCTGGCCTCCAAAGTGCCAGAAGCAGGGCTGGGCCAGCCGGCCAGAGTTCAGAGTTCTGGCCCTTGGACTTGCAGCGGACACTAGGCTGCTTGGGAAAACCGCGCGGCTCTGACCTTTCAGCAAAGGGGTGGAGCGGTAAAGGC
>NW_011399272.1:0-624 GCF_000754665.1 Bison bison bison | reverse complement strand
CGAGTTACGACGGGGAATTCGGGATGCCTCTTGTGTTGGCCCAGGGAAGTCCAGTCTTCCATTCGAGTTGCGAAGGAAAGCTGGGGATTGCTCTCGAGTGACTGCAGGGCCAGTAGACCTCATCTGGGCTTGTGTCCAGAAGCCAATGTTCCTCTCCAGGGGCGACCGGGAGTCTCGGAGTTGCATTCCAGACGCACCCGGGGAGACAGGCATTCATCTCGAGTGGAAGCAAAGAACCCCGCTCTGCTCTCGAGTCGCGACGGGTATCTCTTGGAGCTCACTGGGTGGACGTAAAGGGAAGTCAAGCCTCCTGAGGCGTTTGGAGAGAGGTCGCGAGGTTGGCCTCTAGGCCATGCAGGAGACGAAGGCCCTCATCTCCGCGATGACGGGGGAGGTCTCGGGGTGGGTTCTCGAGCGGCGGCCCCAGGGTGCGGTTTCTCACGAGGTACGACGGCGAGGTCAGTGAGCCTCTCGTGGGGCGCCAGGGAAGTCGGGTCTCCATGCGAGTGGCGAGGGGGAGCGCGTCATTGCTCTCGAGTCATGGGAGGGGAATCTGGCCTCGAGACGTGTTGAAGAAGGTCTCTCGAGGTCTTTCTCGGGTGGAGGCCGGAAACCCTGGCTTCC
>NW_011399271.1:0-689 GCF_000754665.1 Bison bison bison | reverse complement strand
GGTAGACTTCGGGTCGGGGGCATACAGATGGCATTTAAAGGCACGAGCACAGTAAAGTCACCAGGCGGGTGCCGGTGGAGAGAGATGGGGTGCAAGGGTAGGGCTGTGGGGCATCCTGCATTCCAAGGTTGAGAAGGGGCACAAGGGACTGAGGAATAACTGCAGGGAGGGCAGGGCCTGGAGCCCAGGGAGAGACATGCTGGGGCGGGGGTGGCGTGGGGAGGGCAAGGAAGGAAGGGGCTTGGTAACACGGGTTCCTCGAGCCCCCGGGAATTGCCCTGCAAGGCGGGGCTCACCGCCTGCTGGCAGAGAAGTGGAGACCTGGCGGGGAGGGGGGACCATAGAGGCCACTCCCAAGGAGCTTTCAGAGACCCTCAGTGGGCGCTGCAGGGAGCCCTGGAGAAGGAATCTGCTGGTTCCCCTTGTGCGATTGGAAGGCGAGAGAAGGGAGAGGACATGCTGACCGGGCTGATGGGGGTGAACCCATAGGCAGCTGGTTCGCTGGAGCAGAGGAGGAATGATGGCAGGCGGTCCCGGAGCCAGCAAATGGGGTAGCCCAGCCCTGGGGCGGGGTCGTGATGAAGACAGGAGGCTAGGGCACTGGACACAGGGGCAGGGAGCCAGCAAGCCAGCACCTCGAGGCTGCCCCTCAGTTCCTTTGAGGTCCTGTCTGGGAAAGAAGGCAGGAC
>NW_011399270.1:0-594 GCF_000754665.1 Bison bison bison | reverse complement strand
CATATTGCATATTGCATATTGAGTGCAGCACTTTCCACAGCATCATCTTTCAGGATCTGGAATAGCTCATCTGGAATTCTGTCACTGCTGGGAGCCAGTGAGGTACTCCGCCCATGACAAAGGTCATGAGGAAGGAGGCTCGGCATACGCAAAGGCGGGATCGAGCTTCAGGAGTCCCCCTGGAAATTCTCAAGCATATACCCCCAAACCCAGAGTCTGCCTACTTTCTGCTTGCGCTTTCACCTAAACCTCTGACTTTACAGGGGGCTCTCCCCAACTACCTCTCTCTGAAAAAAGAGTTAGCTTACATTTCCAGTTAATAATTCCTGGGTGTGACAGTGTTTAACCTACAAACTCCTTTGGAAATCCTCTAGCCTGCCTGAATAGGTTTTTCCGGCCACATGTGACTGTTCAGAGCCTCCCAACTGTGAGAGGCAGGAGATGTTCTAAACTGTCTAAACACAGATTCTTTTGAGTAGTTAAAAGATTGATTAGAAATTGTATTGGTGAATGGTTTTTCACTTGTTGAGCCATTGTTTGCTGCTAAGTTTCCATATCCCTTACCTGCTGTGTCCCTGGCAGTGTATTGATTAA
>NW_011399269.1:0-701 GCF_000754665.1 Bison bison bison | reverse complement strand
CCCTGGCTTCTCAGAGCCACCATGAGAAGCCCCCTGAGGTCACCTGCACAAGTCGAGGGAACCCAGGGTTTCCTGCCTCCACCGGAGAAAGTCCTCGAGAGACCTTCTTCAACACGTCTCGAGGCCAGATTCCCCTACCATGCCTCGAGAGCAATGACGCGCTCCCCCTCGCCACTCGCATGGAGACCCGACTTCCCTGGCGCCCCACGAGAGGCTCACTGACCTCGCCGTCGTACCTCGTGAAGAAACCGCACCCTGGGGCCGCCGCTCGAGAACCACCCCGAGACTCCCCCGTCATCGCGGAGATGAGGGCCTTCGTCTCCTGCATGACCTAGAGGCCAACCTCGCGACCTCTCTCCAAACGCCTCAGGAGGCTTGGCTCCCTTTAGTCCACCCAGTGAGCTCCAAGAGGTACTCGTCGCGACTCGAGAGCAGAGCGGGGTTCTTTGCTTAGACTCGAGATGAATGCCTGTCTCCCTGGGTGCGTCTGGAATGCAACCCCGAGATCCCTGTCGTCCCTGGAGAGGAACCTTGGCTTCTGGACACAAGCCTAGATGAGGTCTATTGGCCCTGCAGTCACTCGAGAGCAATCCCCAGCTTTCCTTCACAACTCGCATGGAAGATTGGACTTCCCTGGGCCAACACAAGAGGCATCCTGAATTTCCCGTCGTAACTGGAGAATCCCGCCGCAACTCGAGAAA
>NW_011399268.1:0-743 GCF_000754665.1 Bison bison bison | reverse complement strand
CAACGCTCCTCCAAAATGGCTTTGCCCTCAAGGGCCTGGATTCCCACACAATCGCCTCCTTTCCTACCATTCACGGTGGGTGGACTCAGCTGTGACTTGCATCCCCTCAAGTTGATTCCCACTTCAGGTCAGCTCCAGCCAGAACTACACCTGCAACTGTTGAGGTGGGGCTTACATTCAGCTGCACTGGGGGCCAGCCAGACCCACCAGCATGCCCAAAGCAACGCATGCACATCTAACAGAACACCAAACTCAGCCTACACAGGAGACACCCTGGATTTCCTGTCTCTGGTGACCTGGGGGAACTGTCCTTTGGGCCGCATAGGAGACACTCTACAAAAATCCACTTATTCAGACATAGTTCATCTACCTAATATCAATGCATAGAAACAAAAAGGCAAAATAAAGAGACAAAGAATCTATGCTAAATGAACAGCTAAGACATAAACTCAGAAAAAGAACTAAACAAGATGGAGATAAATAATCTACATCAAATGACTGCAAAGTAAGGGTCATAAAGATATTTACTGGGTCTTCCCTGCTGGTTCATTTGTTAAGATTTTTCAGACAATGTAGGCAACAAGGGTTCAACCCGTGGTCTGGGAACTAAGATCCCAGGCTGTGGGGCAAGTAAAGCTGCATGTCACAGCTGTTGAACTCATGTACCCTAGAGCCTGTGCTCCACAAGAGAAGACAGAATGATGGGAAGCCCACGCACCATAACTGAGTGCAGCCCCCACTCT
>NW_011399267.1:0-674 GCF_000754665.1 Bison bison bison | reverse complement strand
GTTGGTGGCAATGTAAATTGATACAGCCACTATGGAGAACAGTATGGAAGCTCCTTAAAAACTAAAAATAGAGCTACCATATGACCCTGCAATCCCACCTCTTGGCATATATCCATGGAAAAACATGGCCCCAAAAGACAGATGCACCCCAATGTTCATTGCAGCACTGTTTACAATAGCCAAGATAGGGAAACATGGTAAATGTCCATCAACAGAGGAATGGATAAGATGATATGGTATATGTATATAATGGAATATTATTCATCAATTAAAAGAAAGAAAGAAGGCCATTTGCAGCAATGTGGATGGACCTAGACAGTGTCATACTGAGTGAAGTAAGTCAGACAGAGGAGACAAATATCATACGACATCACTTATATGTGGAATCTAGAAATGATACAAATGAACTTAAATACAAAACAGAAAAAGACTTACAGACTTAAAAACAAACTCCTGATTGCCGAGGGGAAGGGATAATTAAGGACTTTGGGAAGGTCATGTATACACTGCTATATGTATAAAATGGATAACCAACAAAAACCTATTGTATAGCACATGGAACTCTACTCAATATTATGTGCCAGTCTGGATGGGAGGGTGGCTTGGGGTAGAATGGATACATGTATATGTATGGCTGAGTCCCTTCACTATTCACCTGACACTATCACAACATT
>NW_011399266.1:0-894 GCF_000754665.1 Bison bison bison | reverse complement strand
TGAAGTCAACACGAAGGGGTAGTGACTCGCCCGTGCATCGTCGGGAAAAGACCCCCAGGTTCCAAATACCGCTCGACAAGTGGCCTGTCTCCCCGGGAACACCTCGAGAGGCAAGCGGAGTTCCATGCCTCAACACAAGACGAGGCCTGACTCTCCTTTCCCAAGTCTGCAGGGACCCTGGGATCGGAGTCTGAAATCAGAGGAACCCTGAGGTTCCTGCCTCAACTGGAGATGAGGCCCTCTTCCAATGCACCAAACCCAATGGAGTGCCGAGAGGCCCCTCCCACCTCCAGTTTCCCTGACTTCTCAGAGCCACCATGAGAAGCCCCCTGAGGTCACCTGCACAAGTCGAGGGACCCCAGGGTGTCCTGCCTAACCCGAGAAAGACCTCGAGAGACCTTCTTCAACACGTCTCGAGGCCAGATTCCCCTACTATGACTTGAGAGCAATGACGCGCTCCCCCTCGCCATTCGCATGGAGACCCGACTTCCTTGGCGCCCCCACGAGAGACCCACTGACCTCGCCATCGTACCTCGCGAGAAACCGCACACTGGGGCCGCCGCTCGAGAACAACCCCGAGCCTCCCCCGTCATCGCGACTTGAGGGCCTTCGTCTCCTGTATGGCCTAGAGACCAATCTCTCGACCTCTCTCCAAACGCCTCAGGAGGCTTGACTCCCTTTAGTCCACCCAGTGAGCTCCAAGAGATACCCGTCGCGTCTCGAGAGCAGAGCGGGGTTCTTTGCTTCCACTCGAGATGGATGCCTGTCTCCCCGGGTGCGTCTGGAAGGCAACCCCGAGATCCCTTTCGCCCCTGGAGAGGAACACTGGCTTCTGGACACAAGCCTAGATGAGGTCTATTGGCCCTGCAGTCACTCGAGAGCAATCCCCAGCTT
>NW_011399265.1:0-549 GCF_000754665.1 Bison bison bison | reverse complement strand
TGAAAGATGATGCTGTGAAAGTGCTGCACTCAATATGCCAGCAAATTTGGAAAACTCAGCAGTGGCCACAGGACTGAAAAGGTGAGTTTTCATTCCAATCCCAAAGAAAGGCAATGCCAAAGAATGCTCAAACTACCACACATTTGCACTCATCTCACACACTAGTAAAGTAATGCTCAAAATTCTCCAAGCCAGGCTTCAGCAATATGGAAACCGTGAACTTCCTGATGTTCAAGCTGGTTTTAGAAAAGGCAGAGGAACCAGAGATCAGATTGCCAACATCCGCTGGATCATGGAAAAAGCAAGAGTGTTCCAGAAAAGCATCTGTTTCTGCTTCATTGACTATGCCAAAGCCTTTGACTATGTGGATCCCAATAAACTGTGGAAACTTCTGAAAGAGATGGGAATACCAGACCACCTGATCTGCCTCTTGAGAAATTTGTATGCAGGTCAGGAAGCAACAGTTAGAACTGGACATGGAACAACAGACTGGTTCCATATAGGAAAAGGAGTCCGTCAAGGCTGTATATTGTCAACCTGTTTATTTAA
>NW_011399264.1:0-588 GCF_000754665.1 Bison bison bison | reverse complement strand
TTTTTTTTTTGTTAAACTTGTTTTTGTTTTCTTTTTTTTAGAAAAGATTCCGAAAAATGAGGGAAACAGGAAGCCCAGAGGTGCCCCTGTAGTTTGGCGAAGGCCTTAGGAGGTCACTTGGAAATGCTGCTGGCTGGGAGGGGGGAGGGGGCAGATGTGCACAGAGCTGTGCAGGCTTGTCCTTTGCATGGATGTTCTTTGTAGAAATCCACCTCGGAGCCATCTCCTGATGTGTGAGAATTTCCCAGACAAGCCTTGAGCTAAGCAATGCGTTTTTTTCCTTAGGAAATGTTGGTCTTCAGCGATGTTCAAAGCCTGTGTATTTCGGCTAGACTCTGGCTTCAGGTCGGTTCCCCCAAAAGGCTCAGAAGCGACCTGAACCAAACAGTAAGTTTTCCTCCTACCTTGTTCTCCTCATCTATGTTAAGGAAATGACATATTTGCCTGGAAATCTGCCTTTCTTCAAGATTCATGTCAATCATTTTTTTAGCCCGGGATGACTCACCTGCTGCCCATGTTATCTCAATGCATGTCGTGGGTGAGGGGGTCTGGTGTCATGCTCTGAGACACTGCCTTTGTTTCCTTAGC
>NW_011399263.1:0-960 GCF_000754665.1 Bison bison bison | reverse complement strand
AGGGAAGCCAGGGTTTCCTGCCTCAACCCGAGAAAGACCTCGAGAGACCTTCTTCAACACGTCTCGAGGCCAGGTTCCCCTACCATGACTCGAGAGCAATGACGCGCTCCCCCTCGCCACTCGCATGGAGACCCGACTTCCCTGGCGCCCCACGAGAGGCTCACTGACCTCGCCGTCGTACCTCGTAAGAAACCGCACCCTGGGGCCGCCGCTCGAGAACCACCCCGAGACTCCCCCGTCATCGAGGAGATGAGGGCCTTCGTCTCCTGCATGGCCTAGAGGCCAACCTCGCGACCTCTCTCCAAACGCCTCAGGAGGCTTGACTCCCTTTAGTCCACCCAGTGAGCTCCAAGAGATACCCGTCGCGACTCGAGAGCAGAGCGGGGTTCTTTGCTTCCACTCGAGATGAATGCCTGTCTCCCCGGGTGCGTCTGGAATGCAATCCCTAGATCCGGTCGCCCCTGGAGAGGAACATTGGCTTCTGGACACAAGCCTAGATGAGGTCTATTGGCCCTGCAGTCACTCGAGAGCAATCCCCAGCTTTCCTTCGCAACTCGAATGGAAGATTGGACTTCCCTGGGCCAACACAAGAGGCATCCCGAATTCCCCGTCGTAACTCGAGAATCCCGCCGCAACTCGAGAAAACCACGTCGGTTCCCCCGTCATCGCAAGATGAAGCCCTTTCCCGCTACAGCGTCTCAGGAGAAGTCCCACGTTAGGAATTGGAGGTCGAAACGGTACTTGGCACCCTTGATGCGCCCCCACCAAGTTCCCCGGCATCCCGGTCTCCCTGGAGAGGAACACCGAGGTTTTCCGGCACCACTTCCTCTGACGCCCCTTCTACCCTCCTGATCTCCACAGGAGGTCGACTCCCCTGCTTTGTCTGGAACGGGGTTCCCGACCTTCCGGTCGCACCTCAGGATGAGGCCGGTCTCACGACAACATTCCAGACGTGGCCTC
>NW_011399262.1:0-596 GCF_000754665.1 Bison bison bison | reverse complement strand
GTGGTAAAGTACATATAACATAAATTTAACATTTTAACCGGTTGATTGAATGACTGGGTGGCTTCTGTGGAGTCAGGCTAACAGATGGCTTTGAGGCGCCATCCGCCTTTTTCCCAGAGGAACACTCCAAAGCCTCGTGGCCTTGTAGACCTTCTTTTTTTTCTTCACTTTCCCCAGTGGCTCCAGGTCTGTGTGTCGCTTAAGAATCTCTTTATCCACTTTGTTGTTAGGTTTACGTTTTGGAAAGTTTCTCAAATGTCCCTGGGTCTTGAGAAGGCAGGCTTGGATTCCAGGTTCTCTCCTGCCGCGTGCCTGCCAGGTCGAGGTGGAGGCTGAAGGCCGGTCTGAGTTGTGGTGGTCTGTGTGGTCTTGGGGTCAGTGGACCCCTCTTCTCTGGAGGGGCATGGAGATCCTTTGTGTGGAGCCTGGAGAGACTTGACAGGGTCAGTCTTCACAGTCTCGCTCTCTTTTTAATTTATGTTTGTATTTAGTTTCTCATTTAACTGTTTTCTAGGAATTTCCAACTCCCGAAGGATACACCTACAGGGAGCAGCTTTGTAAAGCCAAAGAGGAAATCGCTCAGCTGAAAGCTGAAA
>NW_011399261.1:0-520 GCF_000754665.1 Bison bison bison | reverse complement strand
GACAGGTGCGTGTGTGTGTGTGTGTGTGTGTGTGTGTGAGGCGGGGGGGAAGGTTGTTTACGATTCCTGCCTAGGACTAGTGTTCAGGGTTTTACAATTAAGCCCTTTTTGTTTACCATTCAGTTTCATGAGAGACTATGAAATATTTACTTCTCCCTCTCATTGCCACAGTCCCTCATCTGTTTAAAAAAGGAAAAAAAAGGACATGGACAGTCAGGTAAAGTGCTGGGCTCTACTGGACACGTGGCACTGGACTGCCGTTGTCATCATTCAGCCTTCAGAGCGTGTTCCCCACGCCCAGGAGCCTCCAGTTTAATAAGCACTGGAATCACCGGGGACCCGCAGCACAGACAGGCTGGATCCAGAAGGTCTAGGTAGGATCTGAGATTCGGTGTCTGCAAAGCTCTCGGGTGATGCCAATGCTGCTGGTCTGCGTGGCTGCCTACCACGTGGTCCCGTGTGAGCAGAGTTACACTTGACAGCACTTGATTGATCATGGAAAATGGAGGCCAAAATCTTT
>NW_011399260.1:0-795 GCF_000754665.1 Bison bison bison | reverse complement strand
TGGCCGCCGCTCGAGAACAACCCTGAGACTCCCCCGATCATCGCGAGTTAGGGCCTTCGTCTCCTGTATGGCCTAGAGACCAATCTCTCGACCTCTCTCCAACGCCTCAGGAGGCTTGACTCCCTTTAGTCCACCCAGTGAGCTCCAAGAGATACCCGTCGCGACTCGAGAGCAGAGCGGGGTTCTTTTCTTCCACTCGACATGAATGCCTGTCTCCCCGGGTGTGTCTGGAATCGCAACCCTGAGATCCCTGTCGCCCCTGGACAGGAACATTGGCTTCTGGACAGAAGCCTAGATGAGGTCTATTGGCCCTGCAGTCACTCGAGAGAAATCCCCAGCTTTCCTTCGCAACTCGAATGGAAGATTGGACTTCCCTGGGCCAACACAAGAGGCATCCTGAATTCCCCGTCGTAATTCGAGAATCCTGCTACACCTCGAGAAAAACCACGTGGTTCCCCCGTCATCGCAAGATGTAGCCCTGTGCCGCTACAGCGTCTCAGGTGAAGTCCCACTTTAGGAATTGGAGTTCGAAACGGTACTTGTCACCCTGGATGCGACCCACAAAGCGCCCCGACATCCCGGTCTCCCTCGAGAGGAACACCGAAGTTTTCCGGCACCACTTCCTCTGAGCCTCTTCTACCCTCCTGATCTGGACAGGAGGGTCGACTCCTCTGCTTTGTCTGGAAGGGGTTCCCGACCTTCCGGTCGCACCTCAGGATGAGGCCGGTCTCACGACGACATTCCAGACGTGGCCTCGTGGGTGGTTCCACATTCCGAAGGACCCCGATTTCCCGG
>NW_011399259.1:0-646 GCF_000754665.1 Bison bison bison | reverse complement strand
CAACTTGCTCTTTTTGTAATAAATATGTTAAATGCCGATTCCGCCAGAACTACTGCAATGCTTCGCCATTGGTGCCCAGAGCAATTGAATGCAAAGCCATTAGTCAAATGGAAGGACCTTCTCTCAGGACAATGGAAGGGTCCTGACTTATTATTAACTAGCGGTCGAGGATGTGCTTGATTTTTCCACAGGACGCAGATTCACCAATTTGGGTTCCAGACAGGCCAGGTTCGCGGAGCGCACTCGCTTGCCCGCCCACTAGGCAGCTCTCGCCTCTGCGCCTCCAGCCTCGCCCCGCACCCTCCTCGCTGCACCCCGCGACCTAGAGCAAAGAAGTTTGTGCAGCGAGTGAGGGCCAGAGAAGAGAGTGCACCCACAAAGTGCCGTCCAGACCAGCGCGGCGCCGGCCAGCAGGGGAAACAAGATAAACATCGAGATCCCGGCGAGACTGACAGGGCTGCTGCAGCGTGAACTCCAACCAGAAAATAATTCTACTTATTCTGTTTTAGCTTATCCACCCTTGCCTTATGTTTTCCTTTTTACTAATGACTCCAACAAACTTAATGTAGGCATGAATTATTCAGGTGGACCTAACGTAGTGACTTGTGAACAATGTATGTTTTCATCTTGTTTAAACCCTCAATGT
>NW_011399258.1:0-612 GCF_000754665.1 Bison bison bison | reverse complement strand
TGTCCCCGGGGAGAGAGGCCACTTGTCGAGCGGTATTTGGAACCTGGGGTCTTTTCCGGACGATGCACGGGCGAGTCACTGCCCCTTCGTGTTGACTTCATTCGACAGGGTGGAGTTCGGGAGAGGTGTCGGGGCATCGGGTTCTTATCTAGAGGGGACCGGGAAATCGGGGTGCTTCGCAATGTGGAAGCACCCGCGAGGCCACGTCTGGAATGTCGTCGTGAGACCGGCCTCATCCTGAGGTGCGACCGGAAGGTCGGGAACCCCTTCCAGACAAAGCAGGGGAGTCGACCCTCCTGTGGAGATCAGGAGGGTAGAAGGGGCTCAGAGGAAGTGGTGCCGGAAAACCTCGGTGTTCCTCTCCAGGGAGACCGGGATGCCGGGGAACTTTGTGGGGGCGCATCAAGGGTGCCAAGTACCGTTTCGACCTCCAATTCCTAACGTGGGACTTCTCCTGAGACGCTGTAGCGGGAAAGGGCTTCATCTTGCGATGACGGGGGAACCACGTGGTTTTTCTCGAGTTGCGGCGGGATTCTCGAGTTACGACGGGGAATTCGGGATGCCTCTTGTGTTGGCCCAGGGAAGTCCAATCTTCCATTCGAGTTGCGAAGG
>NW_011399257.1:0-647 GCF_000754665.1 Bison bison bison | reverse complement strand
CTATTGGCCCTGCAGTCACTCGAGAGCAATCCCCAGCTTTCCTTCGCAACTCGAATGGAAGATTGGACTTCCCTGGCCAACTACAGAGCATCCCGAATTCCCCGTCGTAACTCGAGAATCCCGCCGCAACTCGAGAAAAACCACGTGGTTCCCCCGTCATCGCAAGATGAAGCCCTTTCCCGCTACAGCGTCTCAGGAGAAGTCCCACGTTAGGAACTTGGACGGTCGAAACGGTACTTCGGCACCCTTCGATCGCGCCCCCACAAAGTTCCCCGGCATCCCGGTCTCCCTGGAGAGGAACACCGAGGTTTTCCGGCACCACTTCCTCTGAGCCCCTTCTACCCTCCTGATCTCCACAGGAGGGTCGACTCCCCTGCTTTGTCTGGAAGGGGTTCCCGACCTTCCGGTCGCACCTCAGGATGAGGCCGGTCTCACGACGACATTCCAGACGTGGCCTCGTGGGTGCTTCCACATTGCGAAGCACCCCGATTTCCCGGTCCCCTCTTGGTAAGAACCCGATGCCCGGACACCTCTCCGAACTCCACCCTGTGAATGAAGTCAACACGAAGGGGCAGTGACTCGCCCGTGCATCGTCCGGAAAAGACCCCCAGGTTCCAAATACCGCTCGACAAGTGGCCTCTCTCCCC
>NW_011399256.1:0-729 GCF_000754665.1 Bison bison bison | reverse complement strand
TGGAAATGCAAACAGGAAACACTGTACAATTACTGGTTCTACCCGAGTATATCCTTGGCACACTGTTTTATATCCCTTCAGGGGGAGCAGTTAGAATTCACAAATAGTGACTTAATATTTTAATGCACTTCTGTTCCTTACAGATTTTTGTGCCAAGAGGCATTTGGGGGACAAGAAAAAGAACGAATTGCTTACTGTACTCATGGAAAAAGCTTTGGCTCTAAATAGTATTTACAGTATTAAAATTAATGATTAGCCATCAAGTTGACATAGAGAATATGAAACTAGATGCAAACCCTCTTTCAGAAGCACACAGATCGAAACACCTGCTGCCTTCAGAGCAATGCTACTCTGTGCGACAGGTTTAGAGCCCGTGTCCCTCCCCGCACTGAGGCGGCTGACTGTCAGTATTAAGGCTGATGCCCACCCCCAACCATTTTGCCTTTCATCACCTAAAGCTCTCAGCCAGAAAGTGGTGACAGAGGCGGCCTGCGTTGTATGTCAACAGATTATCAGGATGGTTAGTAATATTCCCTTGCTAGGAGCCTTTTTAAATCCCTGCACTGGCAATCCTAAAGCTCTGTTGATTTTCGTTCCTTGCTGATAAGGCTTTTAATGGCCAAAGCCTGATATATTTTTAGGTCTTTTGTCACCACGGGTCTCCTGTCACTCACTGAGGTTGAAATCAGCAGGTTATTAGTTTGTCCGATGTATAATCTCAAGTCCCAT
>NW_011399255.1:0-817 GCF_000754665.1 Bison bison bison | reverse complement strand
TTGAGTTAGGAACATGTGTGACATTGTTAACAATTTCCTTAGTATTTAGACATTAAATGTAGGGCTCCTTATAACGTTTCCATCCTAAAACTAAAGCTATTGAAGGAGGGTAGAGAAGCTCAAGAAGCAAGTGATATACAAATATATACATATATATAATTATTGGCTAATTTGCATGGTTGTATGGCAGAAACCAACACAAAATGGTAAAACAATTTCCACCAATTAAAAAAAATTTAAAAGAGTACGAAAGCTATTCGAATGCCTTTTGTATGCAAACATATTGCCACATTAATTTTTTCACTTTAGTAGGATTGTAAAATTGGAATGACAAGAGGTTTATTGACATCTTTAAAAAATTGCTTTCTAGAAACATCCATTTATGTATGTGTGTACTGCACACTAGCCTTCATTTAATTGCCATATTTTTAAAAAAAAGTTAATGTAGAACGAATTGGTTTTTTGCTGTGAGACCAATGTTTTATGTTTTTGTGTTTTTATTCATTATGGAATCTCACCTGTGTGTCCTCATATTGATATTCGATAAAGACTTAAAGGGATCATGAAGCAGTTGTGGAACTTTTTCTCTGAGTAGCTCCCTCCTCTTTGAAGCCCTGCCACAGAGATTATAGCCTCCGTGGCCTCCCAGCTCACCAGTGTTCTCAATTCATTTTTTGCTGGAATGTTTATGGTTCCTCTACCCTCAGCTGCAGCGTGAAAACCGCCTGAAGGCAGAGAGCTGCGGAGTCATCAGGTTGATGTGTGTGCTCACCTTCACTCGAGGAACCTAGCCCTGGAGCCTAACACTGCCTGCTGT
>NW_011399254.1:0-783 GCF_000754665.1 Bison bison bison | reverse complement strand
TTCTTATTTCAATGGTACTCAAGACAAGGCAGCCCTTGCAAACCACTGCTTCCAATACAGAAAACTTTGACCTCAGGGAATGTCTAGAGTACCCGTGAACTGGGAACTAGTCAATATGAAATATCTAGTAGTTTGTTTTTGCTCCTCTACTGTAGACATGTCTAAGAGTCATCAACATGAAGCACAAAATGTTCATAGTGCCTCGGTTTGTTCTAGGTAAAAATTGCTATATCGTTATATCTGTCACAAGCTTGTCTAACAAGAAAGTACCTACGTAAAGAACAGGAACAAAACGAAAATTAAATGTGATATGAGCTTTTAGATAAACTATGAACACTAATTACACTCTGAAATATCTGCCTATGAGAGGTCTTGATTGAAGGCAGAGGAGAAGGGGACGACAGAGGCTAAGATGGTTGGATGGCATCACTGATTCGATGGACATGAGTTTGAGCAAGCCCCTGGAGTTGGTGATGGACACGGAAGCCCAGCGTCCTGCAGGCCACGGGGTCCCAAAGAGTCAGACACGACTGAGCCACTGAACTGAACTGAACATACAATCGTTTCTCCAGGTGTTTGGGTTACCCGAGTTTCTATCCTGTGCTAAACTAAGTGACGACAGTGTACTGAAGAGCTGGGTCATTTCCAAATAAATTAAAGTCCTGAAACATTCACGCCTTGAAAGGACCTCCCTTTTACACAGAAACAAAAGAGATTTTTGACTATCCAATAATAGTGTCTGGCACCATCCTGACATGTGAAACGTAAGAAAGCAATTTTTTT
>NW_011399253.1:0-500 GCF_000754665.1 Bison bison bison | reverse complement strand
GGGAAGTCGGGTCTCCATGCGAGTGGCGAGGGGAGCGCGTCATTGCTCTCGAGTCATGTAGGGGGAACCTGGCCTCGAGACGTGTTGAGAAGGTCTCTCGAGGTCTTTCTCGGGTTGAGGCGGAAACCCTGGCTTCCTCGACTTGTGCAGGTGACCTCATGGGGCTTCCCATGGTGGCTCTGAGAAGTCAGGGGAACTGGAGGCGGGAGGGGGGCCGTCTCGGGACTCCACGGGGTTTGGTGCATTGGAAGAGGGCCTCATCTCCAGTTGAGGCAGGAACCTCAGGGTTCCTCTGATTTCAGACTCCGATCGCAGGGTCCCTGCAGACTGGGGACAGGAGAGTCAGGCCTCGTCTTGGGTTGAGGCATGGAACTCCGCTTGCCTCTCGAGGTGTCCCCGGGGAGAGAGGCCACTTGTCGAGCGGTATTTGGAACCTGGGGGTCTTTTCCGGACGATGCACGGGCGAGTCACTGCCCCTTCGTGTTGACTTCATTCACAGG
>NW_011399252.1:0-631 GCF_000754665.1 Bison bison bison | reverse complement strand
ATGACTCAGCGACTGATCTGATCTGATCTGATCTGAAGGGGAAGGTTCATAGAAATACAAACTTACCCTAAGAAACAAGAGAAACCTCAAATAAATGACCTAACTTTACACCTAAATCAACTAGAAAAGAAGTGAAGAATCCCAGGGTTAGAAGAAGGAAAAAGTAATAATAACAATTAGGTAGTATACTCATTTTCACTATATTGATTCTTCCAATCCATGAACATGGTATATATCTCCATCTATTAGTGTCCTCTTTGATTTCTTTCACCAGTGTTTTACAGCTCTCTATGTATAGGTCTTTAGTTTCTCTAGGTAGATATATTCCTAAGTATTTTACTTTTTCCATTGCAGTGGTGGATGGAATTGTTTCCTTAATTTCTCTTTCTGTTTTGTCATTATTAGTGTATAGGAATGCAAGGGATTTCTGTGTGTTGATTTTATATCCTGCAACTTTACTGTAATCATTGATTAGTTCTAGTAATTACCTGGTGGAGTCTTTAGGGTTTTCTATGTAGAGGATCATGTCATCTGCAAATAGTGAGAGTTTTACTTCTTCGTTTCCAATTTGGATTCCTTTTATTTCTTTTTCTGCTGTGATTGCTGTGGCCAAAACTTCCAAAACTATGTT
>NW_011399251.1:0-612 GCF_000754665.1 Bison bison bison | reverse complement strand
TAGATCAGGTCAGATCAGTCGCTCAGTCATGTCCGACTCTTTGCGACCCCATGAATCGCAGCACGCCAGGCCTCCCTGTGCATCACCAACTCCTGGAGTTCATTCAGACTCACGTCCATCGAGTCAGTGATGCCATCCAGCCATCTCATCCTCTGTCGTCCCCTTCTCCTCCTGCCCCCAATTCCTCCCAGCATCAGAGTCTTTTCCAATGAGTCAACTCTTCACATGAGGTGGCCAAAGTACTGGACTTTCAGCTTTAGCATCATTCCTTCCAAAGAATCCCAGGGCTGATCTCCTTTAGGATGGACTGGTTGGATCTCCTTGCAGTCCAAGGGACTCTCAAAGAGTCTTCTCCAACACCACACTTCAAAAGCATCAATTCTTTGGCGCTCAGCCTTCTTCACAGTCCAACTCACATGCATACATGACCACAGGAAAAACCATAGCCTTGACTAGACGAACCTTTGTTGGCGAAGTAATGTCTCTGCTTTTGAATATGCTATCTAGGTTGGTCATAACTTTCCTTCCAAGGAGTAAGCGTCTTTTAATTTCATGGCTGCAGTCACCATCTGTAGTGATTTTGGAGCCCAGAAAAATAAAGTCTGACACTGT
>NW_011399250.1:0-674 GCF_000754665.1 Bison bison bison | reverse complement strand
AGTTAGGCAGGTACAATCCTAACCGCCCCACATTACGGTCTCAAATTATTTACCCTTCAGATTTATGAGCAGGATCTAAAGCGTCCTTAATCATATTCCAAAGAGAAAGGGTGTCAGTGGTTACTTTTTCTGGGCAATGCAAAAGTGTAATAAGATTTTACCTGTTTCCCTACATTTTCCCAGGTATCTAGGTTACCAGCGCCCTCTTCTGGAAACCAAACACATTGCTCTTGTACAAACGTAAAAAATGATTGAATACTAACCTTAACTTTAATTCCTCTTTTATTTAACAATTGCAAGATTACTCCTATAAAGAGCTGTTGTTCTTTTGATCCGTTGTTCCCCGTGTCAGTGATTTCTGTCTTCAAGGAAAGATTCAACACTACCCACTCTTCCTCACACTACCTATCGTATGCAAGGGGGTTTGCAGCACCCTAAGTGGGACCCTGGCCGTTCCAAAAACTGGACAATGGGGAGACTTACCTTCAGGTTCCTGTTCTGGGTGCCATTTGCCAGGGTCCAGCCCCAGCAGGATTTAGGGATACTCTCAGGATGAACGGCGTTGGCAAGAGAGAAAGTAAAGGAGAGCAAAAGAGGCTGATATTCCTTAGTTTACACAGAAAGCCAATAAAGCCCCTAACACAGCACTCGCTCTGTTCATGGAGGCCACAGGC
>NW_011399249.1:0-565 GCF_000754665.1 Bison bison bison | reverse complement strand
CACGTGTACCTGCTTTCTTCACTATAGCTGTGATAGCGAGGAAGCCCATAAAGCAGCCAAGTAAGTCTTACACCTTTGAATAAAAGTACAAGGTTGTGGGGAGGCACGCGTTCTTCACTATACTCTATAACTGTGAGAGCGGGGAAGTCCCCAAAGCAGCAACATTAAGTCTTACACCTTTGAACTAAAAACACAAAGTGGCCGGGTGTAGGGGTGAGGTGAGGAGGTGGGTGTGCACGCGCATGAAGAACTGTACCTGCACACGCATGCGCACTTACACGTAAGCGGGTTCACTGTTGTTTTGTTACTTACCATTAACTTTAGACTTCAGAAGAGCTACCAACATCTTGTGGGCTGGATATGTTCACTTAAATGAAGCTCTTAAATTATCTCAAGTACATTATCAACTTTAGCCAAAACTATCTCCTATTCAGGGTTCACTTGAGCCCCAGGCTGCTAATTTCATTGTAAGTTGAGTCTATGAAAAGAGGGAATGACTATCTAAATAAGACAGAATCAAAATCTTCTCAGGGGAGGAGTTGGGTCTCTGCATTCCAAAGATAGT
>NW_011399248.1:0-681 GCF_000754665.1 Bison bison bison | reverse complement strand
GGAAAGGACTGGGGAGTTGCTCTCGAGTGACTGCAGGGCCAATAGACCTCATCTAGGCTTGTGTCCAGAAGCCAATGTTCCTCTCCAGGGGCGACCGGGATCTCGGGGTTGCATTCCAGACGCACACAGGGAGACAGGCATTCATCTCGAGTGGAAGCAAAGAACCCCGCTCTGCTCTCGAGTCGCGACGGGTATCTCTTGTAGCTCACTGGGTGGACTAAAGGGAGTCAAGCCTACTGAGGCTTTTGGAGAGAGGTCGCGAGATTGGTCTCTAGGACATGCAGGAGACGGAGGTCCACATCTCGCGATGACGGGGGAGTCTCGGGGCTGTTCTCGAGCGGCGGCCCCAGGGCGGGATTTCTCACGAGCTACGACGGCGAGGTCAGTGGGCCTCTCGTGGGGCGCCAGGGAAGTCGGGTCTCCATGCAAGTGTCGAGGGGGAGCGCGTCATTGCTCTCGAGTCATGGTAGGGGAATCTGGCCTCGAGACGTGTTGAAAAAGGTCTCTCGAGGTCTTTCTCGGGTTGAGGCAGGAAACCCTGGGTTCCCTCGACTTGTGCAGGTGTCCTCAGGGGGCTTTTCATGGTGGCTCTGAGAAGTCAGGGAAACTGGAGGTGGGAGGGGCCTCGCGGGACTCCACTGGGTTTGGTGCATTGGAAGAGGGCCTCATCTCCAGTTGAGG
>NW_011399247.1:0-590 GCF_000754665.1 Bison bison bison | reverse complement strand
CATGAGTGAGCAAAGTATTGGAATTTCTAGCTTTAGCATCAGTCCTTCCAATGAACACCCAGGACTGATCTCCTTTAGGATGGACAGGCTGGATTTCCTTGCAGTACAAGGGACTCTCAAAAATTTTATCCATCACCGCAGTTCAAAAGCATCAATTCTTCAGCACTCAGCTTTCTTCACAGTCCAACTCTCACATTCATACATGATCACTAGAAAACCAGATCCTTGACTAGACAAACTTTGTTGGCAATGTAATGCCACTGATTTTTAATATGCTATCTAGGTTGGGCATAACTTTCCTTCCAAGGGGTAAGCGTGTTTAAATTTCAAGGCTGCAATCACCATCTGCAGTGGTTTTGGAGCCGCAAAAAAGTAAAGTCTGACAATCTTTCCACTGTTTCCCCATCTATTTCCCATGAAGTGATGGGACCAGATGCCATGGTCTTCGTTTTCAGAATGTTGAGCTTTAAGCCAAATTTTCCAGTCTTCTCTTTGACTTTCATCAAGAGACTTTTTAGTTCCTCTTCACTTTCTGCAATAAGGTTGGTGTCATCTGCAAATCTGAGGTTATTGATATTTCTCCCGGTAAT
>NW_011399246.1:0-502 GCF_000754665.1 Bison bison bison | reverse complement strand
AGGGGTGTCCCTGCCTCGAGCCGCGACAGCCAGCGCCTCCCAGACCCCGCCTGAGTCTCCCACCCCTCTCCTGGCTCCACTCCACCCTCGCGGTTCTCCACTCGCCAGGGCACAGGCCACTTGCTCCTGGCTCAGCCCGGACCTATGCTGTCATTTGAGGACCTGGGTCCCCAGGGTGCTTGGGGTCCTATATCCACCCATCTCAGCAATTACACACTCTGGGAGAGACAGGGTACGGTTTGGGGTCCTGCCCGCAGTTCACCCTGAACACGTTCTCTTTTTTTAGCTTTATCTACTGGAGTTCTCTGAGATGTGTTCTTAAAACATCAACTGTTGCTTTCAAAAAGACTGTAAGGTCACTGTGCTCAACTTTACGAATAAAATCTTCATTTTCCACCTTAAAGTGAAACTGGAGGGAAGACTAAAAGCAGTCATTTTTTCAAACTGAAAAAGAAAACCCACGTGTGACCATGTCACAGAATACAGGTCACGTAACCCCTCC
>NW_011399245.1:0-568 GCF_000754665.1 Bison bison bison | reverse complement strand
AATAACTTGCTAAAACCTACATTGCTCGGTGTGATGAGGTCATCAGTGAAGCACCCAAATCTCTGCAGTGTGGAGGGGTGGCCCCGTGCACTCCGCGTCGCCCGCTCACCACTGCTCCCGGCGAGTGTGCTGAGAAACCCCCGGGGCTTTGCCTGCTGCCTTTGTGCTTGTATCATTGTGTGCGTCTATTACGTGGTTTCCTTTCGAGAACCGCAATATTCAAATGTGGATTATAAGCCTCGTAATCAGAGTGACGTTTGAGTTTGTATTTTTAAAGACTCAGTTGTTCTTACTGAATAATGAATCTTTTTCATTGAATAAGATTACCTCTTCTGGTCATATTTTCAGTATTATTGACTCAGTAAATGTTTATTGAATCAATAATTAATTTATCTACCTCATGAGTTCATACATATTTAAGTGTTTCTCTCTTTTTGCATACATAAACAACTCTATGAGTGGGTGTAACACTTGGAGCCATTCTTCCTGGAAACTCCAAATATGTCCATCCATCGTCCACTGGCGTCTAATCAGAAAGAGAGTCTTAGGCCAGCCTGTTCCTTTTGTG
>NW_011399244.1:0-961 GCF_000754665.1 Bison bison bison | reverse complement strand
CCGCACATCCGTCTCTCGGCATCGCGACGCAGAGAACACCCGCAGCTCTCGGTCCAAGACTGGTTCCCTGCAGCTCATCTGCAAGTCAGAGCCAAACACAGATCAGCTCGATTATGATGCTGCAGAAGAGCATCAGTCTCCAGGTGGCATTAGCAGTGATGAGGAAGAGGAGGAGGAAGAAGAGATGTTGATCAGTGAAGAAGAAATACCGTTCAAAGATGATCCAAGAGATGAGACTTACAAACCCCACTTAGAAAGGGAAACCCCAAAGCCACGGAGAAAATCAGGGAAGGTGAAAGAAGAGAAAGAGAAGAAGGAAATAAAAGTGGAAGTCGAGGTAGAGGTGAAAGAAGAAGAGAATGAAATCAGGGAAGACGAGGAGCCTCCTAGGAAGAGAGGAAGAAGGCGAAAAGATGACAAAAGCCCACGATTACCCAAAAGGAGAAACGAAGCCCCCCATCCAGTACGTCCGCTGTGAGATGGAAGGCTGCGGGACCGTCCTTGCTCACCCGCGCTACCTGCAGCACCACATTAAATACCAGCATTTGCTGAAGAAGAAATATGTATGTCCCCATCCCTCCTGTGGACGACTCTTTAGGCTCCAGAAGCAACTTCTCCGACATGCCAAACATCATACAGATCAAAGAGATTATATCTGTGAGTATTGTGCTCGAGCCTTCAAGAGTTCCCACAACCTGGCAGTGCACCGGATGATTCACACCGGCGAGAAGCCTCTCCAATGCGAGATCTGTGGATTTACTTGTCGGCAAAAGGCATCCCTTAACTGGCACATGAAGAAACACGATGCAGACTCCTTCTACCAATTTTCTTGCAATATCTGTGGCAAAAAGTTTGAGAAGAAGGACAGCGTGGTGGCGCACAAAGCGAAGAGCCACCCCGAGGTGCTGATCGCCGAGGCCCTGGCCGCCAACGCTGGCGCGCTCATCACCAGCACAGACAT
>NW_011399243.1:0-639 GCF_000754665.1 Bison bison bison | reverse complement strand
AGAAAAGTGAGGTGATTTTGATGGTAGAAGTATCAAACTTTATTAGCTTGATTCACATTGTTTAGAATATACCATTGATGCTTTAAGGGGACAGTTTTGCCTCCCGCTGGGTATTTGGTAATATCTGAAGATTTTTGGTTGTCACAGTTCAGATGGGGGCTGCTTATTAGCATCTAGTGGGTAGAGCAAGGATGCTACTGAACAATTCATAGGACACCCCGCCCCCCCATAACAGAGCCCAAAATGCCAATAGTGCCAAGATTGAATAGCCCTGGAGTATGGGAGTAAGCAGTTTTTCCCTGGGCAATTTTAAAGACCTGTATCAATTTATTGTTTCTTTTTTTGCAAGTCTGATTGTTAATTGTCTTCTGTTAATGTCTTCTTTCTTCCCACAGCTTACAATACACTTGATTGTCACTGTTTTCTTTACTGTGTTCGTATCCTCAGGCTAGGTCTTGGGCTTCCCAGGTGGCACTAGGGACGTCGGTGGCTCAGATGGTAAAGAATCTGCCTGCAGCGTGGGAGACCTGGGTTTGATCCCTGGGTTGGGAAGATCCCCTGGAAAAAGGAATGGCAATTCACTCCAGTATTCTTGCCTAGAGAATTCCATGGACAAGGAACCTGGTGGCTACAGTCCAT
>NW_011399242.1:0-570 GCF_000754665.1 Bison bison bison | reverse complement strand
GAAAGAGATGGGAATACCAGACCACCGGACCTGCCTCTTGAGGAGCCTGTATGCAGGTCAGGAAGCAACAGTTAGGACTGGACATTGAATAACAGACCGGTTCCAAATAGGAAAAGGAGTACCTCAAGGCTACATATTGTCACACTGCTTATTTACCTTCTATGCAGAGAAATGCTGGGTTGGAAGAAACAAAAACTGGAATCAAGATTGCCAGGAGAAATGTCAATAAATTCAGATATGCAGATGAAACCACCCTTATGGCAGAAAGTGAAGAGAAACTGAACAATCTCTTGATGAAAATAAAAGAGGAAAGTGAAGAAGTAGGCTTAAAGCTCTACATTAGGAAAACTGAAATCATGGCGTCCTGCCCCATCACTTCATGGAAAATATATGCACAAACAGAGGAAATGGTGGCAGACTTTATTTGGGGGAGGTGGAGGGCTACAAAATCACTGCAGATAGTGACTACAGCCATGAAATTAAAAGATGCTTACTCCTCCTAGAGAGCATAAAACAGACCAGGAGCTAACTGTGGCTCAGATCAGGAAATCCTTATTTCCACTATATTGA
>NW_011399241.1:0-896 GCF_000754665.1 Bison bison bison | reverse complement strand
CAAGTCTTGGACTCATGGTCACCTCACTATAGTGTAAAAAAAATAGGTTTCCCCAAAGACGTGCACATGAATGTTCATAGCAGTCTTATTTCTAATAGTCAAAAAGTTGAGATGAACAAGATGGCAGAGTGGTAGTTGCAGGAGGAATACACCTCTCTCCTTGGACACATCAGGAATACATCTTCAGACACAGAAGTGCTTGTAGAACACCAGCTGAGAGCTGACAGGAGTCCCTGACCAGTGGAAAAGAATGTATAGAACCACAAAACTTGGTAGGATGAAGGAACTAGGGGGAAAAACAGGAGTGTTAATAGGTCTGAACCTGCCCTTGGTGGGTGGGAGAACTGAAGTAGGTTTCCACTCCCCACATTGGAGTAATTGTTTGGATCAGAGGAGAAACAGTTAAGGCTGAGAATGAATCAGCTGATCTGTGGCAGCCTACACCAATACATACAATGTATGACATAGCATAATCCATTGGTTTTTGTCCCCTTAAGAGTGTAGCATTCGTTAAACATTTGAAAATCCATCAGGATAAAGCAACTTACTAAAGAACTGGAAATGATGACACAGTAGGGTCATCTCGATAAATGCTGAAAAATAATTTGATAAAATCTAATATCCCTGGGTTGGGAAGATTCCCTGAAGTAGGGATTGGCTACCCACTTCAGTATTCTTAGGCTTTTCTGGCAGGTCAGCTCTTAAAGAAAGTGCCTGGCATCTCAGAGATCTGGGTCCATCCTTGGGTTGGGAAGATCCCATGGAGGAGAGCATGGCAACCCATTCCAGTATTCTGGCCTGGAGAATCCCCAAGGCCAGAGGAGCCTGTTCGGCCTACACTTCATGGGGTTGCAAAAAGCTGGACACAACTCTGTGACTGAGCACATTCTGTAACA
>NW_011399240.1:0-583 GCF_000754665.1 Bison bison bison | reverse complement strand
ACAACGTTTTATGTAAGCATAGCTGGAATTTTATCCTGGAACTTCCAGACTAGGATGTTGCACATCACCTACTGTCAACATATTGTTCATTTCCCTATAAGAAGTGAATGGGAAAACTGAGTCACTGTGAAAAGAATGAACTTCTGGCTTCATCTCCATACAGCCTTTGTTTATTTAAAACATGTATTATTTTCAAGGCATGTAGCAAAGTTGAATGAAGAATTTTGCATAAGTATCCCTAATACTTTGGGTCTTTTCTGAGTTTTAGTTGATTTTATTAAATTATAAAATGTTGACTTTTGTTTTCAAAGAGTTGAGTCAAACAAGTTATCCAAAAGCTACTCTTAAGAGATGAAAATATCTCTGGTCTTGAGGTTCTTTTTTTTTTCTTGTGGCATTATAATTATATCACACTTCCCTTACATATTTGGAAAAAGGCAGGCTTCATAATTGGAGAAGGAAATGGCAACCCACTCCAATGTTCTTGCCTGGAGAATCCCAGGGACGGGGGAGCCTGGTGGGCTGCCGTCTATGGGGTCGCACAGAGTCGGACACGGCTGAAGTGACTTAGCAGCAGCAGCAG
>NW_011399239.1:0-795 GCF_000754665.1 Bison bison bison | reverse complement strand
TATCTTTTAGTAAGTAATGCACGGGGCAGAGGCAGATAAGATGGGTATTACTATCTCCACATTTTAGGGATGAGTAATTGAGAAGCAGAGCGAGAAAAGTGATTTGTAAACAATCTCACAAACACTCACTAGTTTACCTGAACAAATAGCACACTTCCACATTCTAGCGGAGCATCTCTAACAACGTTCTTTTGAATCACATGCACCCTTTTCCAAACAGGGTAAATTTTAAAATGTAATTTTTCATCCTTGAGTATTTCAAATGAGCATTTCAAAATAATATTAATTATATCTTCCAAATAGTGCTATTACAATGGGAAGAAAGCATTTGGATTACATGAGTTTTTCTCTATTAAATTTAAAAAAAAAAACAAAAAAACCAAAAAGCACCACAGCCATGCATGTGTCTGCATGTGCGTACACATGGTAGCATGTGAGTCTTCATCCACAGGCAGTGCCTCAGATCATAGCTTAAGAATGTCTCTATCAAAATTCGGATGGATGTAGTATGTAAATTCCTTTGGTTTATCAAGTAAATATTAAGGCATTTCAGAGTCCCCTAAAGGGATTTACTGTTTTTTCTCTATTATATTCATATTTTACCTAAGTAGAAATTTAAAAATACAGTTGAAAAAAAACCATGCATCATCACTGGATTTCATGAAAGCACTTCTTTTGTAACCAATTCAGTTTCCAATAAATAATTAAAAAGTGACTATCACCACAAGGTGTTTACAATAAAGAACATTATTACAGAGACATAACTTGACACAGGGTAGACAGTGGAGATGGCTG